>NW_022985455.1:883039-999578 GCF_010093595.1 Mytilinidion resinicola | reverse complement strand
CGTACTCTTTTTTCCTTTTTTTACGTTGATTTTCGGTCTTTGGTGTTTGTTCGATCCCTCCCGGCTTGGTAGTTGTTGAGGGCGTTCGCGTTTTTGTGTGATTTCGTCTTGCTGGCGGTGGTGTTGGTGCTGTATTTTTGTCGACGTCCTGTTGGTGGGGTTGTGTTGGAGATCTATGTTCGTTGTTGTCTGTTTCCTAGTGGCGGCTGACTCGTGCGCCTGTGCTCCTCTGTTCCATGCCTTTTTTGCCCTTGGTTTTGCGGGGCTGTTTTGGGTCGTCGTGACCGGTGCTGGCGTCTGTGCGGATTCTGTTCTTGTTTCTGTGGCCTCGCTGTCCTTCACTTCGTCTGCAGTTGGGCGGTCGGCGCTGTTGTTGCTTTGGTGGTGGGCTCTTTCTTCTGGGTGCTTTTGTGTTTGATGTCTGGTCTCTTTTCTTTGTGTGTTATTGGTTCTTTTTGTTTTGTTGCGGGTTCTTCTTTGGGTTTACGTTGCTGTTCGCGTTTTTTTTCTTTCTGATTCTTGCTTGCCGGCGTTGTAGTCGTTTTTGGCCTGTTCCCTTTCTTATCCTCATTTGATTTTTTTCTTGTGTTTCGGGATGTTCTTTTTTTGTTTCTCCTTGTTTTCTTTGGGTTTTCGCTCGTACGTATTGTGCGGGTTTCTGGTTGGTTCTCCGTTGTTCCTGCATTTCTTTTTTTTTTGTTCGCTTTTCGCTTATGGTTTCTTTGGGGCGCTGTTCGTCTTCGGTTTGAGGGGTTTTGACATCAGTATGTGGGTTCTTTGGTTGCGAGGTCAGGTTTTTGCTTCCGGTGTTCATTTTGGATGGCTTGATGCTGGGCTTCGTTGTGCTGTGGTTGTGTTTGTGTTTTCTTGGGTAGGTATAGTGCGGTTTGTGGCTTCCGCTTGTTGGGGCTGTGTTTTTTGTTTGTTGGGCCAATTCTTTCGGTCTCGCGCATCTTGAAGGCGTCTTTTGGAGGCATGCTCTCGGCATGGTGGTTTTGGTTTTTGATTTTGGTTGCCTTGTGGTGCGGGGTCGTAGTTTTTTGTTCGCTTGTTGCATATTGGTTTGTGTTAGTTTGTGCGGTGGGCGTCGGCTTGATAGTTTCGTTGGCGTCACTTCTTTTGCTGTGCTTGGTCCCTCTCTTTCTTGTTATGTTTTTTCCGGTCGGTGTTAGCTTCTGTTCTTCCTGACTTCCGGCTGCCGTTCCCTTCTCGCATCGCGGGATGCTGTTTGTGCTTTTTTCGAGCTGCGTCTAGCTCTCGTGTCGGCTTTCTTTGTTTTGGTTTTTCTGTCATCCTTGCCCTTGTTTCTCCTTACTTGTTGGTTTTGTTTTTCGGCGCTGCCTGGTTTTTTTTGTCGGTCTGATTCGCTGTGTTGTGGGTTTTCCGTCTGTGGGATGTTGGTTGGGTGCCCTTTGTGGGCTTGGTGTGGGTGGTCGTTGGGTGGAAGTAGGTGGTCTGTGTGGAGTGGGTTTCCGGCGGGGTGTTTGTGCTTTCCTCGGGCGTGCTTTTGTCTTTGGACTTGTGGGGGATGGTTGTGTTGTTCGCGGCCTGGTCTAGCTGTTCTTTTGTGCCTTGCTTTCGGTGCGAGGGTTTTGGGGGTTGGGGTTTGCGCTGGGTGTTTTCTTTGGGCGGGTTTCTGGGGTTTCTCGTGGCTTGCTTCGTCTGGTCGATTGCGGTTCTGGTTGGTTTTTTCGTGTGTGGTTGTGGTGGTTTCTGTGGGCTGGCACGTGGGTTGTTTGCTGGAGCCTTTGCTGTTGTGGGGCGCGGGTCTGTGGTGCATGGTGGTGCTTTCTCGTCGCAGATTGGATTGGGGTTTTCCTTCGTGCTTCTTTGGGTGGCTAGGGTTTTGTCCATGTTTCGCTTTCTATCGTTATTGTGCGGGCGTTCGTTTGGTTACTGGCTTGACAGGTGGTGGGCCAGAAGCGTTTGGTTTTGTTATGATTTTTTGGGGGGCGTATTCCGGGGCGTTTCTGTGGGGAGGTGCGATCGCTGCCCGCGTTTGCACCGCCCGGGAGCCCTCTTGGTGCGCCTCCAGCTGTGTCGTATGGTCCCGCGGTGCTGCCTTCGGCGCCTGCTGGTGATTCTCGGGGTGCGTGTTTCATTGTGCGGTATTTGATGTTCCTCGTATCATTAGTTCTCAGGTTGTGTTGCTGCTTTTATTGCTTTGTGCTGTGATCCCTTTTTTGGCTTGGTTGTTTCATTGGTTATTTCGTGCTGATGGACGCCTGTGTGTTTTTCTTACGGGGTCTCTTCGCTGGTTAGATCTGCCATCGCGGGTGGTGTTGGCCTTTGTTGCCGTGTTGTCGGTGGTTTTGGTTTCTTTTGCTTGCGTGCGCGTTGTGCCTGCATCTGTGCTCCGGTCTTTTGCTTCTGTTTTCGATTTCTGTTTTGGTGCTGTGGCTCCTCGTAGTTGTTTTCGTGTCCCTCGGTCCTTTTGTTTCTGTTTGTCGTTTTTTTGTTTCTGGGTTTTGTTGGCCTTCCCTTTTTTCTTCCCTCTTCGTGTGGGGTGGTGCTCCTCTCCTGGTGTGGTGTGTTTTCGTGTTCAGGGTTTTGGTGAGGGACTGTGTGTCCCTTGTCTGCTGGGTTGTTTGGGTTGGGTTTTCCTGTGGCTTGCTTTCCGTTGTTCCATGTGTCTTATCCCGGGGCGTTGCGTACTGTGTTTTTTGTAGCGCAATTCTCTTTCTACTTTTTGTGTTTTACCTTTTTGCGTTCTTTTGTTGTTATTTTGGTCTTGATGTTGATGCTTCTTCTGACTTGATCTTTGTTGTCTTAGTTTTTGCTTGTTGGGTCTTGATCTGCCGCCTTCCTTGCTCTTGGCGGTTGTTTTGGGCAGTCTTTGTTGGCTGTGTGCTTGTTGTATGGTGGCTGTTGCCCAGCTGGACTGGGATTTGGGTTGATGTCTGGCTCGCTAGTGTTTATGTGCTCTGGTAATTCCGGTTTCGCTGCCGTCGGTTATTTTGCGTTGTTTCGTTTCGTGTCATGTCGTCGCTTTTTCCGCTCTTTGTGTTTACTTGTGCGGCGGTCTGTTTTGGGTCGCTAGTTTTCGCTGTGCTATCATCGGTGTTGCTGTGGGTTGGGGGGGGGGCTCCACGGGGTGTTGGGGGTATGTACCGCGGGGTTGTGCGCTGTGATGTGGTTTGTGTTGTCGTTCGTGTTCTTTCTGTGCTTGTGTTGTTTTCGGGTTGTTTAGACGCGGTTGTGTGTTGGTTTGTGGGGGCTTATTGGGGGTCTCTGTTGTGTTTGGTCGGGGGTTGGGTTCCTCCTTTGTTCTGCCTTGTTGTTGTTATGTTTGTGTTTCAGGCGGGTGCCGCTCTAGTGGTGGTCATGTGCGTTTCTTGCTTGTATTTTTTGGAGTTTGGGTGTCTGTCTCCGGGTTTGGTTTTCTTTGAGGTGGTCTCGGCCTGGTAAGCACTCCGGCTAGCGCTGGGGTTTGGTGTTTTGGGGGCTCTTTGCGAGGTTTCGTTTGGTGGGAGTTGGATGTAGGGGTTCGGTCTTGTTCTCGATTTGCGTGTCCCGGTGGGGTTGCTTCTGGGTTTGTTCATTATTTGATACTGTGTATTTGCTTGCCTGCTACCTCCCTCGGTGTTGTTTACTCTTCTTTTCTGTTGTTTGCGGTGTTTTGTTGTTTTTTTGGTTTCGTTGGAACGATGAGGTTCGCGTTTTCGGGGGTAGTTCGTGTCGTTTCTGTCTGTGGTGGGCGTTTGTGGCTTGTGTTATACCGCAGGGTTTTCCTGTTTTGGCTGCTGCTTTTCTGGGTTTATTCTTGGTTGTTATTGCGTGCTTGATGCCTTCCCTCATTTGTTTCCGTGCTTTTGACTTTTTTTGCTGTTCGTTCACGGGTTTTTTAGGTTTTTTCGATACTTGGGTTTGGATTGTTTATGTTGGCATGAGGCGCGCCTCTTGTCGTGGCCGTGAGGTGTATTAATTTGTTACTGTTTCTTGCATTATCTTTTTTTCTTGTGTTTTCTACATTTTCTTTTGGTCCCTTGAGTTGCTTTCTTCGTTGTTGTGTGTGCGTTTTGGGCTTTCTTGTTTATGGTTGTCTGCCGTCGTCTGCTTTGTGGTTAGGGGTTTCCTTGCGGTTGGGTACGGCGGGTGTTTGTTTTCGGATAACTGGCTCGGGTAGTTCAGAGGGCTGTCTGTTTGTTTGTTGTTTCTCTCTTGCGTGTGTTGTTTTTGGCTTTTCGGCCTTCTGCTTTTACTTCCTGTCTTTGTTGGTGCGTGTTTGGTTGCTTTTGGGTCTGGTTCGTACGTCCTTCTACCGTCGTGTTACCTGGGTTCGTGAGTTTGCTGGGTTTTCCAGCCGTTGTGCGGTTGCTTTCTCGCTGGCGTTGGTTACTGTTCGGTTCGTGTCCATTTGGTCTGTTGTTTAGGTGCTTTTGGTGTTATCCGGGGCATTTCCAAGTTTACGGGGATTGTTGAGTCACGGATGTATACTCCTTTGTTAGTGCGTTTGTGGTGTTCTTCGTGGGTTATCGGTTTGTTGCTTGGGTGGGTTTTGGGTTTCTTGCACCCTGGGGGGGCTTTTGTTACTGTGGTCGTTATTCTTGGTCTTCTTGGGGTGTGTTCTGGTTTGGGATTTTTTCTTTGGTTGTCCGCTTGCTTCACTTCTCTCATGTTGGTTTTAGTTCGCTTGTGTGGACCGGCTCTCCGGCGTTTGTGGTTTCGGCTTCTGCTCCTTGGTTAGTCGCATGGGTGTGTTTTTCGTTTTTCGGGATAGCTTTAGGCCCCTTCGTTAGTGGTTGGCTATTTTTAGTGGTTGTTTCTTAGGCGCCTGTGTAGCCGGCTAGCACGGGTTCTGAGGTGTGCTCAGGGGTTCGCTGGTTGTTCGCCGGGGAGTGATTTGCGTTTCTCCAGAGCGTCGGCGGCTCCTGTTGGCGTGGGGGGTCGGGCTTGTTCATGTTGGGTTGTTTTTATTGTTGCGATCGTCTTTTTCTTCTGCCGTGTCTGTCACATTTTCAATACCCGCCCAACTGTCACGCCCTTCCGTCATTTTCAAACCCGTTCTCTCCTAGAGGTTTTTGAAGTTTTGATCTCCTGCCTTCGGGTTTTTCTGTTGTTGGAGCAGTTTTGGTGCCACTGTGGCTTTTCCCCTTCGTGTTGCTTCCTTCTCGTGGTCCTTGTCCGTCATTTTCTCAATCTCCTCTCCTGTCGTTTCTTGTTGTGTGATGTTTCTGCTCTGTACTGTTCTGCGGTGGTAGGTGCGGGTGGTACCGCGTTCAGCTTTGGTGTTCTCTGTGCCTGGTTTTGCGCCGTTTTTGAAGGTTACGTTGGCTTTGGTGTTTTGCTTTTGTTTTTTTTGCTTGTTTTTGCTCAGTTTTTTGTGTGTTGTGCCTATCCCTGTGTTTGTGCGGTGTGCATTGTGGTGGATTCTTGGGTGTTTTGCCGTGCGCGTTTGGATGATGCTTTCGCGGGTGCTGGTTCTCGGTTGGGTGCGGGTCTGCCGGGGTTCGTCGTGGCGGTTTCCTACGGTTGGGTTCGGGTCGGTGCTGGTGTTTATTCTGGTTTGGTTCCTCTTGCGTCGCGCAGTCGGTGTGTTGTTTCTGTACTGGTTTTTTTGTAGTGTCTTGGGGCGTTGTGGGTTTCCGGTTCAACTTGACTTTGTGGTCTTTTTTTTTTCGTGTTGATCGGCGTGGGGGGTTGTTGCCAGTGTCTTGGTCTAGTTGCGTGTGGGGAGTGTTTGGTTCTTGTGGTGTGGGTTTTGGTGGTGTTGCTGGTGTTTTCGTGAGTTTTGCATTTTTTTCGGTGTGTTCGTTGCAGGTGGGGCGTCGGGAGTGGTACTTTGGTTGGTGACGCGCAAGTCTTCGTATATGCTGAGTTGCTTGTTTGTTGTGTTTGCGGTCTTGCTGTCTGGGTTGTTGCGTTTTGTGCGGTTAGAGATCTTGGTTGGGTTTCGAGTGCTCCTTTCGGCGTTTTGGTGATGTGGGTTTTGGGTGTTGGTTGGTTGTTTAGTTTTTGTCGTTGTGTTGGGTGGTGTTGTGGGGGGACTTGTGGTTAGGTAGTGTTTTGCGGGTGGGGTTGGGTTGTGTGTTGAGCGCGTCGGGGCTGTGTTTGTGGTGTCGGGCTCGGAAGGTTGGTTTCGTGTTTGGCCTATCGTTGCGGGCTTGTGTTGTGTGTTATTGAGCCTTGCGCGCTTTTCCTTTCGCGGCTTGGCTGTCGCTGTGCTTTCGTGTGGTCGCTTTCTTGCTGGTGCTTTTTCGTCCTGTTTGTGGCCTTTGGGGGGGTCGTGGTGAGGTTGTTGGGTTTGATCTCTTTTACGTGTGATTTGTTTCTGGGTGGGTTCCGTGTGGGGCTTCCCGTGGTGTCGTTACGGGCTGGCCGCAGTCGCTGGCGTTGGTGGTTCTGGGTTGCTGTTAGGGGGGCTTTCGGCGTATTTGTGTTGTTGCTGTTAGGCCTAGCTTGAATGGGTTTCGTGGTTTTGTTCTTTTGCGTTTTGTTGGCCCTCGTCGGGGCTTTTGTCCTTGCGTTTGTGGCTTGGTCGATGGGCGGGGTCCTGTTCGCGCTGGCTTTTTCGCGTTTTTTGTGCGGTTCAGGTTGCACTGTTCCTCCCTTAGTCCGGGCCTTGATGTTGTGGTGTTTGCTGTCGTGCGAGCGCTGGAGCGATAGTCTTGGGGGCTGTGCTTTTGCTTCTGCTGCGGTTGGTTTCTGGTTGTGAGTTTTAGGGTTTCTGTGGCGTTCGATCGTTCGCTCTCGGTGATGGGGGGGGAGTTTGGTGTGGCCGTGCCCTTTGCTAGGCTATGTGTACGGGTCTTATGCTTGTTTTTATGAACTCGGAACTGCTTCTTCAGCCCCTTGGTGTTGCGGCCTGGTCCGTTCCTGGGGGTTCGTTGTTCCGCCGGCTTCTTCGTTTTGCCGTTCTTGCATTTGTTCGTTCTCTTCGTTTCCCCTGCGATCTGTGGTTCTTCATCCTTTTCCTTCGTTTCTGTCGTTTTTGGGTGTGCGTGGGATGCAGCAGGATTGGGGATGTTGTTGGGTAGCGGGTTATGATTGGTTGTGTGTGTGTTGTTTTTCTTTTCGTTCGTTTTGGCCCGCGGGTCGTTCTATCTCGTTTTGTTTGTTGTCTTTTTTGTGGTGTTTTTGTCTCGGGCCTTCAGGGCTGGTGCCTTGGTGTGCGGCCGTTTTCGCTGCGTCGGTGCATTTTTGCTGGTGTAGGACGGTCTGGGCCTGTGTGTGGGCGATCGTTATGTTTCCGGCGGGTGTGTTGTTGTGCCGCGTTTATTAGGGGTGGCGGTGGTTGTCCTTTGCTGCGTCTGTGGTTTGTGTGTGGGTATGTTGCCTATCTGATCCTATCTTTTGTTGAAGGTCTCGCTGTCGCGTATGTCTCGTTTTGCGGGCATAGTCGTCCTTCTTTGCTCTCCTGTTCCTTCTTTCCTGGTTGGTGCTTCCTCGTGTCGTGAGGTGTCATCTTTCTGGTGTGTGTGTCTCTTTTTGTCTCGTTTCTGCTTTCTCTGCAAAGTTTGTTGTGTTGTGAGCGTCGGCTGCTGTTTATGTGTTGCGTTGTTTTGGGTTCTTTTCATTTCGGTTCGTCTTAGTGGTCGGTGTTGATAGTGACTTATGTGTTGGCCTCGGTTGGTATTGTCGTGGTCTGCGGATCGGGTTCTTATGCTCGCGCTTGTGCGTTTCCTTCTTTTTTCGCCTTTTGGTTCTTGGATTTCTTGCAGGGGCGCTAGGCTGGTTTTGTGTCTCCTGTTCGAATCCGGCGTGCTGAGGGTTTTTGGTATGTGCGTGGCTATTATTGTGCGGGTCTTTTGTTTGGGTTGGTATGGACTTTGGGCGCTGGTTGTCGGGTTTGCTTCTGTTGTTTTGTCTACGCCTAAGGTGTCGTCGTAGTGATCTTTGTCTGTGGCGGTCATAGTTTTGTTCCTTGCGTTTCTCGTTGGCATCCGAAAAGGTTGGCTCCTTCGCGTCTTTCTTTGGTTTCCCTTTCGTGTCTGGCCAGGTGACCGCGTCGATGCGTGTTCGCGGTGTCGTTCCCTTTTTTGCCGTCATCATCCTTGGCGTACCGGGAGTTTTCGGTGCGTTGTTTGTTGGTGTGTCACTTCGTCTGTCTGTCTTCTTTTTTCCTTGCGGTACGCTCTGGTTTTTTGCTCTCGGTGTTGTCCTCGGTCGCAGGCTACGCGTTTTTCTCAACACTGTGTCGGTTTGCTCTGCTGTTTGGGCTGTGGTGTCGCGGTGGGTGCTTTGCGCTTTGTGGAGCGTCGCTCTTGTTGTTTTTTTTTGCTTCCTTTTTTTTTTGCTTCTTGTTGCCTTCGCTGTGTGTGTTATGGCGGTGTCCATGGGGTTCAGTGTGGTCTTGTTTGTTTTGTTTCGTGGTGTTGTTTTTGTGTCCAGAATGGTGGCGTTGTTCCGTGTGGGTTTTGCTGGTCGTCTCGAGATTTCTGTTCTTGATGGCGCTTGTGTCTATAAGTTTGTGCGTGATGCTGCCACTTGGGGCTGTTGGCCGGTTGTTGTCAGGTTTGGAGGGGGGGGGGCGTTTTGCGTTTCGGGCTGGTCGCTTTGTGGTATGCTTTGTGCTTGCCGGAGGCTTCTGGCTGACTCTTTTTTCTTGTGTGTGTGGGGTGTTGTGCGTTTGTGATTTAGTCTCGTTTTCGCCTTCTCGTTGGGGTTTGTGTGCAGCGGGGTTCATTTTTTGGTCGCGTACGGTGAGGCTGTTGGCGCCGTCGTTTGTATTGCGGTCCTCTGTGTTTCGCGGCCCCTTTTGGTTGGGATTTTTTGTGTGATTTGGCGTGTGGTTTTCTTTGTTTGCGTTTTGGTTTATCTTGTCGTCCCTTTGCTTTCTTTTGACGGTGTTGTTGCGAGTTTGTTTGTTCCGTTCTGCGCCGTTTGCGGGGCCGTGATGTTTGTGGTTTTTTTTGTCGTCTTGGTCTTTGCTAGTGATCTGAATTGGCCCGTTTGGTTTCTCCGTCGCGCTGGTTCGGCTCCTTTTCTGGCGCCTCATGATGGTTGCGACTTTGGGGCTTTCACCGCTTTCCGTTATGGACGGTTTCGTGTTTTCTTTTCCCGGGCTTTTGGCGGCTCTGTTTTTGGTTGCTGTGGTGTTGTTGGTTGTGTGGTGTTTTGGGTGTTCTTCGTGTGCGCCTGGTTCTGCGCTGTTTCCCTGTTTTCGTGGTTCTGTTGTCGTGTGTTGTCTGTCTTTGTGGCCCTCGTTGGTGACCTGGGGCTCGTCGGTGCTTTCGCTGTGCTTTTTTTTGTGGGTGGGTGTGATGTGGTTTGCTGCGAACTCAGTGTCCCGTCGATTTTTGGTTTTGGTCTTGCTGGTTTTGTGCACTGGATTTCTTGTTTGGTTGGCCGGGGAGGTCGGTTTTAAGAGCTATGTTGTGTTTGTCCTGTTGGTGGTCATTGGCGATGTGTCGATTGCTTGTCTGGGGGCTGGTGTGCGGGGTTTTTGTTTGGTGTTGGTGTCTTGCAGTCAGTTGGTTGTCCTTGTGGTCGGTACTGCGCGTTTTGATGTGGTGCATTCTGGTGGTGTTTCGCTCGTTTTGTTGTGAGTCGTTGGGTGTTGTCTTTTATTTAGCCTGTGTTTTTTTATCCTTTGTTTTTTGATGCTGGTTGTTGTCTGCTGAGTTTGTTAAGGCGTCGTTTGTTGGCGTCATGGTGGTTGTTATGGACTTTTGCTTGAGGTTTGGGCCTGCCTTTATGATGGTGGGGTCGTCCTGGTTTGGTGGTTTGTTTGGAGTCGTCTCTGTTTTCTTGTGTGGATCCGGTAGCGTGTTCGTTCTGGCGTTGTTTTCTGTCGCGCGGTTGTTCTTTCTGTGTGAGTGGTGGAGGATCTTTTGGCTTGTCCAGTCTCCGGGTGACGTGATCCTCTTGAGGGCGTTTCTTTTATTTGCTTGGAATGCCTTGGTCTTTCTGCTCTAGCTCTGGCATTCTGTTTGCGGATCCTTTTCGTCGAGTATGTGTATGGCTGTGCGTTGCCTCGTTCCCGCGGTTCGGGTGTGGGATGTGTGCCTGAAGGCCGTAGTGTCTGGGCCTTCGTGCCCCGCTGCTTCTCTCGCCCTATCCCTGAGTGTGGGTGTTGTCTTATTTGTGTTGTTTTTGCTGCGTGGTGGTTTGCCGCGATGTCAGTGTTTGTGGTTCTTCAGCCGGTTGCGGGCTTTTTTCGCGTTCTTTTTGTTTGGGTTTTTTTCTGTGGAGTCAATGTTTTTTGGTTGGATTTCTTCTTGTTTTGTTTTGCTGTGTTTGTTCGGGGTTGGCAATTTGTTGCATACGGTCTCGGTCAGATGTCTGTGGTCTGCGGTCGTCACGGTGTCGTAAGGCGCTCCTAGGATTACGGGGTTCTGCTGCGTGGCGGTTTATCTGGCCGGGGTGGGGTCGTTGGTCTTTTTGGGCTCATCCTTCTCGGGCCCTCCTCGCGTTGTTGGTTTGCCGGGTGCTGCGTTGGGCTGAGGACGGTCGGCGGGGATCGGTTTGTGGTGGTTGATTTTGGTTTGAGGCGCGGGTTTGGGTGTTCTCGACCTCTTGCGTGTGCTCGCGGCCGCGGTTGCTGAGTGCCTTGCTGGGCGCCCCGTCATGTGGGTCGTGCGGTCCGTGGTTTTCTTGGGTTGCGCTCTGGTGTGGTGGTCTTGGTTGTTTGCTCCATTTTGGGTGTTGGTGTTGTTTGAGGTAGTTTTGCTGTGAAAGGTGTCTTGAATTGGCTTGTGCTTCTGTCGGTCCGCATGCTTTGGTTTTTGTTCATTGTCCTCTGGTCTGTCGGTTTATTTTCCGGTTGGGGTTTGATTGGCTCGCGGCTTTTTTGTTTGGATTATCTCGCTTTTCTCTTCCTACCCCGCCCGTCTATCTTTTTGCTGGTTGGGGGGTTTACTAACTTTGTTGCTGTCATTCTCTTCCCTTGTTTGTGCGTCTTGGGAAGGTTTTGTCCATGCATTTTGCTGGCTTGCTTCATTGGAGTGGTTTTCTGCGCCTTCCGCAGTCTTCTATTGGCTCTCTTTACTCTAGCTTGAGGCGGAAAGGTCCTAGATGCGTTTTTTTGCTTGGTGGTTCGTAGGAACGTTGTATGCGTTATTCTTTCGTGGTCTTGCCTGTGCGGATCCTCCGGTTTTTTGCGGTTTTTTCCTATAATTGGCCTTCTCCTTTGGTTTCGCTTGTGGGCGGTCTTTTTGTGCTGTTTGATTGTCGTGGTTTCAGGATCTCGTGCTCTTGTTCGTTGTTAGGGTGCCTGCTTGTCGGTTAGGATAGGGGGTCTGGTGGTATGTTGGTGATTTCTGGTGGTTATTTAGCTCTTTTTTTGGCTTCGCGCTAGTCTTTTTGTTGTAACTGGTTTGTTCGGGGGCGAAGCTTTCGTTCCTGTTTGGGGTGTCTTCGGCAGGGAGTTGGTGGGTGGTGTGGTGAGAGAGGGGGGGTGGTAGGTCGTCAATAGCCGAGCCGGCGAAATCACCAAGCTTCACATCAAGATTGTCATCAAGGAAAACATTGTTGCACGATATATCGCCATGCAACACGCTTCTTGAATGGATAAACCGCACTGCATCGAAAAGTTGTTCGACCCAACGAAGCCTGAGAGAAAGTGGAACATGTTTCTGCCTTGCAACGTATTGCCTAATAGAGGTCTGGCTAGCAAACTGCAAGATGATAGCATTTTCCAAGATGCCAAAATATCGAACGATGCCGTTGTGGTCGCGACCAAGACGTTGATAGATGAGCTTCTCCCGTTCGAAGAAGTGCAATTCCGACGGCCCGAAGAACTTGACGACGGCATCAAGACGCGCGACAATCGCCGTAACGCCTGCGCCAACCAGATCCTTGATGTCTAAACCAAGTGGCCATTGTATAACAGACTCCTGCATCTTCCTCTGCGATGTCTCCGATGGAATAGACAAGCAATCGCTCGGAAAGATGATATAGCGCTTAGTACAATCGACTTGAAGAAGAGGAAATGAGGTCGGTCGAAGAGGAGGTGTGAGGTCGGTACGAGAGGAGTGAGGTAAAGGTGAGGCGTAGTAGGGGGCGCCAGGATGAAAATAATGATCTTTGAAAGGAAAGGTTGTGCTTAGTGTCCTCTTTCTGTAAGCCACTAATTAGCGAAGTCACGTGTCAATAAGAAGAAGCATCTGACTTTAAAGTGAAGCGCAGATAGCTGATGGAAGTGGAGTTGTGTCGAGAAGTAATCGAGGAGCGAGTATAGGCGGGCAGAAGGGTGCGCGCTTGGGGTTTGGGAAAGCGACGCTGGCAATAATGGGAATGCCGGCCCCAACGTAGAGGGTGAGGCTCGTCGACGTTACCGGTCTTCGAGCAGGCGTATGCTGCTGTAGACGCGATCGACAGTGCTGTCAGTCGCTGACGGAGTTCGAGAGCGGTGGTGGATGGTTGTGACGGCCTGGCAATGTCTCTACAATCAGGCGTAAAGAAGCGGGTCAATGCGGTCTATCGAATGCTACATGCTACGAGCCGCTCGCGTCTCGTCGCACACGTTCAAGAGTCGCAGGCGGGGGCGAAAGGATAGTACGCGTCGTAAGGAACACTCTGCATCAGCTGTGATGACAGATCTGTGGCTATGCGAAGCCTTTCCTCTCCTGCAGATGCTCGGAATATATCAAAATCCGACTCCGTGGAGCATTAACGTCCAGAGGGAGCCAAAATGGGCCCCATGGCGCTGCCGCATCAGAATCGCTAGTGGGCTACTATCGCCAGCGTAAAGTGAGCAATACCGTTTGGAGGGAGCTAAATTGTCCCGTGGCGCTGGTGCATCAGAATCTCCAGCGGATTAGTTCTAGTTTCATCATCCTCCCGCCAACGTCCTCATAAACACCGCCCGGTCTCAATAAGTCACAGCACAAAGCTAGTTTACTTCGTGCCCTTGTAATCCCAAGACTCATATTACGGAAAGGATCATAACTTTATGCATGATTTAGATTCCTGGGTGCTCTTTTGGCTTTGCGCACGCCGGAAATAGGTCTAGGCAAAAGAGGAGCAAAACTGTAGAATGCGATGGAAGCCTTGGAAGATGAAATAATAGCTGTTCGATATCATAATCCATTTAAAACAAGCTATGGTTCGCCAGCTCGTGCCCTCTGCTAACGAAGCAATATCCTACCGACTCTCTGCGTCCAGATTCCCTTCATGTGCCAGTTGAATCGATACTTATTAGAATAGAAGTCTTTTTTTAGGCTCGGCGATTCTAATAAAAGGAGAGCTGAGTAAGTAGGGAGACTCCATCTCCTAATTCTAGCCACTTTCAACAAATCTTATCTCTTGCTGTGTTCCTTAAACCACCTATCCTGCAGTAGTTCTTTGGCTATAGGCCTGTTTCTTTGATTAAGTTTCATTATCTTGCAAATGAAATCCCTATCCTCTCTTAAAACCTTCCTTGCGCTAACCAGGCTAAAAGGCTTTCTTTCTAACTCTAGGACGTTGTCGAACACATATTATATAACAAGTTTAAGCTCCTTTTCTGCCTTACCTCCCCCAAAAAATTTAGCATACCTTAGTAGAAATAGCCTAAAGTACTTAAAGTGCTGTATTAAAATATAAATACTATAACCTTTATTATTAAAGGTAACTCTATAAGGCGTTATAATATTAAAATTGCCCCTATATATAAGCCTTATAAGCTGCTGTAAGACCTAAAGTTAGTAACTTATCTTCACATAAAAAGTAAGGTTTGAAAAGGTAAAATCTTACGCAAATCCTAAATAACTAAATATTAGTTAATATGTTCCAAGGCAATCTAAGGATCACTTTAGAGCTCCGCCAAACTAGAGCGCCGATAGGAACTCCCTTTTTAGCATATCTATGGTCGGCTAGGTAGGTACTACCGATATTAGCTAGCTCTATATCCGTGAATTGAATATTAGCCTAGTTATTGTTGGCCGAAACATAATTAACAAGGACATTATTTAGCTTTATATCTAGCACAAATATTAGAGATTGAACAGATAATAAGATAGGCGCATACCGGTATATACAAAGCCATCTTCATGCAGCGTGCTGAGCGCTTTAAGTATACTTTTTGACACGTATTTAAGCTTGTTCCGATCTAACTTCTTAGTATCTAAAGCATGGCGAAGGTCGTTATCAAGATACTTCAACACAATGGTAGTAGGCTCCAAAGGCTCTTTGATTTCATCGACCATCGGTCTTAGGTATGGCGTTCGACCTTAGCGGCGGAGGACATCGCGTTCATTCTCAACTCGAAAATAGCCTTAAACGCTCTTGATCACGACGGGATCATTCAGTTGTAAGATTTTGCATCGATTAGTCTTGGTCATTCTTCTCGGGCTTGATGAACCTACTTTGCAAACCGGACCGTCTGTTGAACCTGTTTTGTAATTTTGTAACTGCTCAACTTGCCCTTCAAGACTCTTAAGACTCTCCGAACCGAATGAAATAGCATATTCAGATATTTTCGATAGGCAGTAATTATTCAAGTTTGAGGCTAGATTGCTGCTCGGAGATTTGTCCAAACCCCAGAAATCGCCTAGCCCCACCTCCTTCTTCCATCCCTTCAAGCTACCATGCCCCTAGTTCAAGATCACGTCGTCCTTTCCAGCGCCTCAATGTCCCGAACCACTTCCTCGGCAGCTTCATATTCCTTCTGCCAGCACCTTAACGTAACAGCGCTGCAAGCATGTTCGTCTTGTGGAAACAGCTTGCTCGCAAATCTCTCCCTCACCTTCTCATACCATGCGTCTTCGCCGTCGATAATGTCAGGGAACACAGCATGGCCCATCATAATGAAGTAGATAGTGCACCCTAGCGCGAAAAGATCCGTTTTCACGTCCGCATCGAAAGGGTCGTCGCGAGGGCAGTAGAACCTGCAGGGTTCGCCGCTCCAGCCGTCAAGCAGCACCTTGCCGGTCTCCGACAGCTGCTTGCCCTGGAAGTCTGAAAGCTTGATGTGGAGGGTCTTGTCGAGAAGGAGGTTGGTGGGTTGGATGTCGCAGTGAATAACGCGGCTGCCATGAATCCACGCGACTGCTTCGGCAGCCTCGCGGCACCAGGCCAGGCGCAGCTCGAGCGAAGGGGGCGGTTTGCCAGATTCCAGCAAGTAGTGGGCGACGGTTCCGTTCACGGCCCGTTCCAGGTACAGGCCAGCCTCGGAGAAGCTCTTGAACCCTATGATCCGCTCATGTGGCCCGACAATCTTAAGAAGCTTGCTCTCTACTTCGAGACGGGTCATGTCTTCGCCCGGGGCACGAGGATATTTCAAGACGGTTGAGTCATCTACCTCGCCAATGAATGCGCTGCTTCCCGTGGCAAGGAATCGCTTCACGCCTGGGGGGCAGTAAACCTGGTAATAACTAATAGTTCATCCCCTTTCGTCCTTCATGGTAAGTTGGAAATTCTGAGGATGTTGGTGAAGTCGTAGAAGCCTGCCGTAGAGACCTTTGCGAATTCGAAGTACAGCGGTTGCCTTGGGTTTAAGTTAGGCCGCGCATCCAGGAGGTCTGCGGGCCAATCAGCGGTGTTCGTCTTCACGAGAGATAGTTGATGCTGCGAGGAGGAAAGTTAGTACACACAGCCAACTCACAGTCTTCCCATTCTGGGATAGTCGGATGGTTTTTACAGCAGACAACATTGATCGGTCTCAGCTGCGTTTTTAAAATCCATCATGAATGGTCCAATGGGTTTTGATCCTAGTCCATGACGTTCTTAGTCTCTTTGTTTGATAGCCCAGCTCTTCTTGCGAGATTATGAGGGAGGAACTCGATCCCACACTTCAGGGATCTTATACCCTCTTCGGGAGCGACGTCGTGTGGGAACACATGATATGAAGAGCACGTCAGATCACACGACACCTCCTGCATGGAATCGACCATCTCAGTCTTTGTACTGGAGCGGAGTTACATTCTATTATGATACAAATCTCATCATACAATCTCCCCAATACACCTTCCACAATTCCCCTTTTTACGCCTACAAACCCTTTCCCTACCCCTCAAACGCCTTTACCGCCTTCACAATAAATTCGGCCGTCTGCTTCGGCTGACTTAACATCACCGAATGGCTGCTTTGCGCCTCTTCAATCGTCACCTCCGCGCCCGCATCTTTCGCCATCTGCACAAACATCCGCTGCGCCTCGATCGGCAGCCCCTTGTCTTCAATAGTCGCGAGATAGAAGACGGGCACGTCCAACCATCCCGAGTACGCCAGATCGCTGACCTCAGTCAGTGAGGCGACTGTCTGCGGTCGGAGCTGCGCAATCAAGGCTTTGGCCTCTTCGTCTGGGATGTCGTGGTAGAAGAGGTCCTTGGGGTCCACTAGCAGCCACCAACATTGTTAATCTTTTTGCATGGCCATGACCATGTGGGGTGTTAGGAGGTATAAATACGTACCAGCAAGATCCACAAACCCCGTCTCCTCATTCAAGTTCCAAATTGGCGGCGGCTTGCCCCCAAACGCCCCTAGGAAGCTCACGCCTGTGGGGTTGAAACCGGTGGCCATGTACACCATACCAATCACGTGGCCCCTCTCCCCCTTTCCCTCCTCGCCTTTTGGCCGTGTGAAGCCCTGTATGGCACTGCTCCCGACGACGCTCCCGTACGACCACACGATCACGACGACGTCGTGGCCGGCAATGATCTCTGCTTCAATGGCAGTTTTGGCGGCGACGATGTCGTCTGAGAGATTCTTGGACCGGTCAGATTGGGTGGTAGGGAGGTCGACGACGACGGATTTGAAGGATTGGGGTTCGAGGAGGGCGATAACTTTGGAGTAGCATGAAGGGTCGTGCCAGGAGCCTGGGACGAAGACGAGTGTGGGCTTGGTTTGAGACATAGTGTTGAGATGGAACGGAGTGAGGTGATGTGAACGATTGATCAAAGGAGTTGGAAAGGCGGAGCAAGTTGAGTAGATTGGATGTTGAGCTAGTTTGGATGACTGAAAAAATAGTAAGGACCTGAGGAAACAAAAGCTATGCTCTTATACAAGGACTGGACCATTAAATCGGGCGGACTCGGACGTGCTTATGCGCCGGCTCGTCGCTACGAAGAAGCCCGAACCTGTGGGACGTTGAAGTTGCAGACGGGCCTTGTGACCTGCAACAATGCCAGCGTTCATTAGTCATTCATGCACGCACCTCATTGCTTTTAATAGAATTTTGTTTCTGTTTTGAGTCGCGATAAGTAAGCAGACCTATTGGGATGCAGATAGTTGCAGAGCTTTGGGCATGTTCAGGCGTGGATGCCTTTCGCTATAGCTTTGGTATTGGAGTAGACATGAGTTTTATGACCGCTTGATGGCGTTGACAAGGTTCCCGTCTTGTACGTACTACAGAACGCCTCGAGGATTGGATTCTTCCTCCCTGCTCCCTGTTCTATGCGGAATTCGAGGAGCTTGTAGTCACACGTACTTTTGATGTAAGGGCCAATACCCATTCTTACTCCAGTCCCCGGACTCCACTACATGAGAAACCAACTTTCGGGTGCAATAGAAGGAAATACAATGCCTAGTAGAGAATCAAGCGGAACTGATCATCCCAAGAATCCTCAGAGCTTTTGAACTCTCCTCTCAGAAGAAGATCTAGCACTGCTTTATGCAGGTCTTTCATGTCGAGAATACCACGCTTTTTCTCATCGATGTATGAAGCATCGATTACAATGTGCTTGAGATTTGAGCACTTTAGCGCGCCTACATGGATTAGAGTCTTGAACCTTGAATGAATTGAGGTGATGCTTACTGCTCTCTAGGAGCTCTGAGATTCGCTGTGGAGTGCCGACGCCGAAGTCCATGCTACGAAAGTCAGTAAGAGCTCCCTAAACGTAGAGAGATGAAGCCATACCCTTCTCGAGAACAGAATTCGATGGCTTCCTTTAGCTTGATATGCTTTGCGAACAGCTTGCCAACTTTCGGGGCCTTGACTCCCTCATTGGGAAGGCCGTCTTTCAGGGCTCTAGTAGTGGAATCAGTAGATGAAGTGACAGTCTGGAATCAGATGCCTTGTACCTTGCCAGATTCGCCGCTCTGATGCCTGAGCCAGCAACGATCAAAGTATGCGGGCTGCCCTTCGAGCTGGTCGAAACGGGCTTGAGCTTTCCGCAACTCTTCTTCAAGAACTTCGCCAGATGCTCTAGATTCCGGGGCCATTCCCACTCGCTGGTATCTTGGATAGCACGCACTTGGCCAAAATCAGTCCCCTGATACTACGACGTTATGTCGTTTTCCTCACTCACCTGGAATAAACCTATCCTCAAGCTCCACCGAACTCATATCCTTCCAGTAATGGGCAGTCCGCTGATTGATGTAATCGGCTAACAACTGCGCATCCATCCGCGCAAACGCAACATTGACACCCAGCTGCTCGTTCAAGTCTTCATCGAGGATGTTCTTGGGCTTCTTCTTCTTTCGTTGCTTGGCCTTCTTTTTCTTCTTTGCCTCTGCCTCGGCTTCTGCTTCCCGTTTTCGCTTCTTAGAGACTGACACTGTTGCTGCTGTGTTAAACTTAGGCTCCACGAGCGGGACACCGCCTTCTGAGTCGGAGCCTGACATTTTGGATGAATGTGGAAAGTTACTGGAGAATTTTGGTGGACCCGTGAATCTAGAATTTATGCCAAGCCTTGATCTTATCGATAACCACCGACGCCAACGCGTGGAACTCAACACCATGTCAACATCGCATACTTCCCCAAAGACAACTCCACTACCACCGTTGACCCCACCATTCATACACCAGCATGTCGGAACCCCCCGAGCGAAAGAGACTGCGAGTCACTCCTCGGGCTTCCAACGCCAATGAAGAAGCTCCGGACGAGGAAACGGAAGAAACGGCATTTGCGACTGTAAGCTTCTATACCCAATTATGACTTGATATCGTTATCCTAATTCCATCTCAGCTACACCAGCTCGGCCGAATCATTCGTCCGGCTTCTACTCCAGTTCGACGACCATCCAGCGCCGGTCCGCTCTCCGGAGGCCGCGAACGCAACAGAACCCCAAATATCGCGATCCGCACTCCAGGAAGTGCGGCACGTACACCGCGAGGCGGCCCAGCAACTCGTCCCATCACAGCGCGTCGCGGCGCTCCTACAACACCTCATGCGATTCGCGCGCTGCGAGAACGCTTGGAGGCTGCGCGGACCCCGGGTCAGAACAGGCGGAAGAGCGGGCGGGGGCAGAGGGAGACGCCGCGGGATACGCTGCGAGCGTTGAGTAGAAGTACGTTTACCACCAATGCATTTCAAGTACATCATTGCGATTCACAGTAACTAATCATTGCGCCGCTACAGTTCTCGCAAAAACCACCAAGCCCACGGTCCTCTCCCCTGATGGCGGCGCCCCACCTCCCCGCAATCGCAATCCCGCCCTGGACGACTTTGATGCCAGCCCGGACATGGAGCGACCGCGCCTTAGCATGCCTCTGGGTGATCTGTACGACGATGACTCCTTCCACGAGGCTCCACCGCGGCAATCGATGCTCCCGGACCTACCAGACGACGTGGATAACACGACTCTGCAATCACTCGAATTCGGACGGCGAGCACTGAGCGAGGACCCGAGACGGCGGTTCTCCACGCGTCTGAGTGGGTTCGGTGAGCTGAATGAGCTAGGGGCCGAGCCGAGCGAGTTCGAGATTGATGGCGCGTTCATCAATCAAAGGCCGAGGATGGACGAGGATGCGCTGCTGCTCGGGGATGACGATGTCGGGGATGATGACAACACAGTCGAGCTCCGTGCGCTCATGGACCGCAGGCAAAGTCGACTGAGTGAGCTAGAGGGGTTGGAAGACGACGACGACGAGCCGGATGATCCGACATTTAGGTTTACCATCCCGCAACGGGTTCTTCGTGAAGCCTCGCCGGCGGTTGCGGGTGCCGAGGCTCCGGATGATGATGCAGGTCAGACGGAGGATGGGGAGTATGAGGAGGATGATGACGATATGGTCCCGCCAGTCCAGGACGACGACGATGAAGCTGTGGAAGCCGAAGAAGACATAGCTCTCGACGACGAACCGGAATTTGAGGATCCAGACGAAGAGATGATGGAAGCAGATCTACGAGCGTACCGAGAGGAAGAGGCTGCCGTAGATCGAAGCATTCTCCCTGGTCCTGATCCTGCCACGGCCAAAAAAGCAGGACGACGACAAAGAAAACTCCGTGTCTCGAAAGATGGAACCGAGTACCCAGAGTTTCCCTCTGGCGTCGTCAAGAAGCTTGCAAATGGCTTCGCGAAGTCCCAGGGCATCAACTCGAAAATCAGCAAAGAAACGCTCACTGCAATCATGCAGGCTACAGACTGGTTCTTTGAGCAAGCTGGTGAAGACCTGGCGGATTATGCGCAGCATGCGAAGCGGAAGACAATTGATGACTCTGATGTCATTACGCTTATGAAGAGGTATGTTACATTACTGTACATATATACACCCAACGCTAACAAACTTTCAACAGACAACGACAGATCAATGCCAACACGTCGTCTTTCTCGCTAGCGCAGAAGCTGCTGCCCAGGGAGTTACTTCAGGAGATCCGGATGGCGCCGCCAGGGAAAGTGAAGCGGCCGAGACGGACGCGGATGGAGACCATGCAGGAGGAATGAATGAATGATGATAGATGGCGGCTGAAATCACCACTGTGTACTATGCCTCACCCTTGCTGCCGTATTCGACGGCGGCTTCTTAACGACCATCCAAAGCATCACCGTCGTGAACGCAGATAACGCATACCTAGTCCCATTAGCAATATACCCAAGCCCAAACTTCAATCATGAAACCCCCAATACATACCACGTGAAGATATACTGCGTATGATTATTCCTAATATTCACCTCGGCCGGCCTGCCAATCGGCACCCCTTTCGCCTCGCGATCGTACGCCAGCAGCAGATCCGGCCGCATCGTCTCCTCGATCCACACCGCCTGGCTGCCCGTCCACTGCGCCATCTCGCCGACATCCGGGAAATGCCACAGCCCCCGCGCCGGGCTGTTCACGGGCGTGAACATGTTCTTCTTCCACGGCTCCCTGAGCAACCCCTGCACCGTCACCTCGCCCCGCGGCAAGCCCTCGGCGCGCGTCTTCTGGTCCGCCTTGTCCTTCCGTATCCACCCCCGGCACACGAGGATCCGCGCCTTCTTCCCGGCGTCGTCGGTGCGCTCCAAGGGCGTGACGACGAGGTAGCCGTCGTCGCCGTCGTGCAGCCGCGGGCCGACGAGCATTTCGAGATCGTGGCGCAGGATGCCCGTCGCGTAGACGCGGCGGTAGTCGAAGGAGGGGATGGCGGCCGGGTCGATGTTGGGCGGCAGCGGCAGCGGGGGGCGCACGAGGCGGTCTTCGAGCGAGGCCAGGAGGGTGGTTTTCCAGGCCAGGCGCTGGACTTGCCAGGTGCCGAGGATGAAGGCGGTGACGGGGATGAGGGCTAGGAGGGCGTTAGTGGTGTTTTGGGGGTTGGGTGTTGGGGGCATGGGAAGGAGTTCATATTGAATCGAGTTGATCTGATTGGTTTTGAATGGGGATAGATAGATGAGAGTTAGAAGATGTACCCAGTATTATCAATCCCGGCCCATGCTGCTTCCCGCTCCTCATTATGCGAACCGGCTTGTCGAGGATAGACTCAAAGTCTGGATTATCGGCCGGCTGCGTGCTCTTGAACCGCCGTTGGAGGGGTTGGCGGAGGCATTGGAAGCGTGGTGTGCGGGATGCGCGTGTGAAGAGTGCTATGCTCGGGCCATTGGGGGTTGCTGATCGCCCCAATGCGCGCAGGAACGGCTGCGGCTTGGACATTGTGTTTGAATGGGGTTCATGGGGGGGAATGGTGGTGGTGAGATGTTCAGATCGGAGCTTGGGAAAAGTTGCCGAGAGCGGTGACGCCGCGGAGGTGGAGGGGGAGCTTCAGGGGAAGCTTCAACACCATGCAGTTGTCCTGAGAAAGACACGACAAGTGCAATATGGCGGAATTACTTACACCACCCCCGGAAACACCGTTGCAGATCGAGGATGAGCGAGACGAGCTCGTTACACGGCTGGACGAGCTGCTGGAGCAGTATTTGGAGCTTCTGGACCAATATATGAAGGCGCGAGAGCAGGCGTCGTCGCAGTTGTCTTCGGTAGCTATGCACCTGATAAAATACTCCAACGTTGCGTTCAGCTTACGAATATTAGGGCTATATGTCCCTCGCACAAGCAAATTACCACAACCGCACTCGGTTCGGACAGGATTACTACGACGAGCGCATGCAGGCGTCCAGACATGTGTATGTAGCTGTACTGCCTATACTAGTCCGCTTCTTATAATATAGGTCTCTGCAAATGAAAGACGACGTTCCGAGCTTCACAGTATCTAAATCTGAGCCACAAGAGACCCTCTCGAAAGACGAATCCGAAAAACCAGGTGCGCCTGAGCAGCCCTCGAAGAACGAACCCCAAGCCGATCGACCAGAGCCGTCCGAGAAGACCTCGGACGTCCGTTCGTCAGACGAGAACCCCACCAGCACCAAGTCTGTAGATCCCATCCGCTGGTTCGGCATCCTCGTTCCGCCCGCCCTCCGTTCCGCTCAGTCGAGCTTCGTTTCAGCTATTGAGGGACCTATACCGCGTCTCGCGACGCTTTCGAAAGAGCTGAGGAACTTACAGATTGAGATCGGGAGGGCGAGGAAGAGGCTACGGAAGATCGAGGGGTAGTCAAGAGCGAAGGTCGAAGCCACTTGCCCAGCCGTCGCTGCTCCGAGATATCAAAACGTATCCCACTCCTACTCCTGGACACAGTCAGAGGGACGGGCTTTTGGTGGGAGCAGCCAGGAGCAGATCTTGGTACCGGTGGATGTTCATCATAGGTGAGACTTTAGGGAATCGGCCGGATTTGGATGCATCGCAAAAGGGGGCAGGGGCCATTGTGATTCTATCATTGGCAAAAGATACCTAAGGTAGGAAAGCATCTAATATGTATGAGTAATTGACGTATTACGCGATATAGTATGGACTTCGTATGTTTCGAGAGTCTCTTAGTTTGTACTCCAAGTTCACGCGCTTATTAGAGGTGAGGTCACGGGCGTCAACCGAATGTAGGAGTTCAATGGTCTTCACCAGCATTCGAGTGGAGTATTGTCGCTTTCTCTGCTTATAGAAGAATAAAGAAGTTGAGTAGCTATCCAGAAATGACATCGCGGTGGTGGATGCTGCCTGGTCAGGCGCGCCTTCCGTTCAACTTAACGTCGAGCTCACCTCTTCCTAATCCCACTTCATCCCCAACTTCTTCATCCCAAGCTCTTCGCCACTTGCTTCCTCGTCTTCTTTTCATCCTTCACACTGTTCCCTGCACTCGTTTGTACCTGTCCATACTCACGAAGTCTCAAGATGAGCCTCTCAACCATCCCTCACGTCACGGACTTGCTGCCTATCGTATTGAGCTCACAAATTGACCACAATCATGATGGCGGTCGCAACGCTCATCCAGCCGTCACTTACGCATTCGAACCTTTGCAGTCGCAGCCTATCCAGTCCGCTGCGCCGGCAATCGTGCCAGACGACGACGACAAAGCCGACAGCATCCCCAAACATCGCGTCGGTGAGCCGAAGAACTCCTCACACCGTCTTCTTACGCTGATCACAAATCAGAGCATTCCCCTTCAAACCTAGCAGCCTGCCAGAGCGCGCCCTGCAAGCGAGGAGGCCACAAGATTGAGCTTGGCGAACTGCGCTTTGGGACTTACACGCTATTCTTCCACACCGGGGAGATGTTCTGGACCTACAAGCATTGGTGAGTAGATCCTACTCTTTATGCGTTCCGACGCTCACTGTCCAGGCGCTGCGTCACCAATAAACAGATCAACACCATCAAGGATATCGCCAAAGGCGAACCGCAGAATGCCCCGGGGTACGACACCTTGACAGAGCAGGCGAAGGAACATTTCCGGCTCGCGCTCGAGGCCGGTAGGGTGACCGACACAACGTTCAAAGGGATTCCGGAGCCAGTTTACAAGGTCGAAATTGCACCGCAGGGTCGAGCGACTTGTCAGAATAAGGAGTGTAAGGATGCGAAAGTCAAGAGCAAGAAGGGGGAGCTCAGGCTGGGGAATCTAGTGCGATTCCAAGGGCATAAGAGCTGGAAATACAAGCATTGGTAGGTTTGGATCATATTTCTAGATCGTGTTGGAGCGAATGCTAATACTAATAGGGGCTGTGCCACCGTAGATGAGTACAGGAGAATACGAGACGTACTCGCCGCCGGTGAGCTTGAAGGGCTCGAAGACTTGGATCCGTAGGATCAGGACTTCATTACCGGGTCGTGTGCCCTCGTAGATATTGGTGTTATTGGTATTACGCCGAATACTGCTTCTGGAGCCGAACAGGAGCTAAAGCGGAAACTCGAGGATCCTGCCCAAAGGGCAGAGGCTTCAGGTAGCGCTGCACCGTCGAAGAAACTCAAAATGGAGTCAAGCAAGCAAGTCATCAATGCGACGGTGAAGATGGAACGGAACTAGCTTTCGACACGAGAGGCAGGGCAAAAGAGGGGAATTAAGGGCGAGGACTCCGGAAGTGTTAGCCTTGAGCTGAGTGGCATCACGTTGGTCAATCACACTGCAGCTGTCACTGAGAAGCAGCACCGAGTTGGGCTCCCTGGTGATACCGCTACGAGTGTCTACGAGACTCAGGCCGACAACGCTACTATCGATGTGAAGCCAGCGAGCGAGGTAGCGAATGTGGGAGTGAAGATGGAGCCGAAATCAAAGTCGAAGCCCAAAGCCAAGCCTAAGAAAGGGACAAAGGCGAAGAAGACGACTTAAGCTGCGACCAAAGTAACCGCTCCGCCAAAGAAAGTGCCCGTGATAGCTCCAACGCGGACGTCGAGAAGCGAACGCGTGGTGAAGGGATCGTACAAGGAGTGAGTGTCACTCTCTATCAGTCTCTCTGCACCTTCATTGAGAATACATCCGCTGGGGTAATATCTTATGCCATGTTTCGCTATCGACGATTATCTGTACAGTTATGTAAAGCTTCCTTTGACCGGAGGAGGCTGGAATGGACCCAGGGCGAGAATTCATGTCCTACAATATCCTGGCTTGAGAGCATTAGCTTTTCTCAATCATACTTTTGTAGCCACCGTCTGAAATCTTTCAATGTATGAAGTGGAAGTGGTACGTGTTGTAGAGCTGGGCCTATCGTGATTCAGAGCATCGCTAGTATTGCCTTCTGCGGCCTGCTCACCGCTGCTGGATGTGCTCCCGAAGATCATGCCGCGATGTAGATTTCAACAAGCTGCGAATCGTGATTGTTTCTGTGCACTCACACTACATGCTCTCAAGAGTCTTTTACATAAAGCCGAACACCAGGGCCAGATACAACGCGGTCAAACTCGGTGGGAGGCTGCTATGTATTATAGTCCGCCTTGTTCAAACGTGGTCGGCCACAGTCTTGAGCGTTGCGGTTCTAGGCCATGAGCTCCAGCACAAGAAGCTATCCCGATATCTTGCCACAGTAATGGAGAGGAAAACACCTATGATTACGGGTAAAAGCAAAGCAGGACTATCATCTATAACTACTAGGTCTTGCGATACCTAGCTAAGCTAAACAACGCATAAAACAGCCGGCGCCCACTTCGTTACAGCAGTACGCATAGCTATCAGGCTCCAGCGCAGTCCTTAAATCACCCCCAAAAAAAAGGATGGAATTGTAGAGTGATGATCTACAAATGTTGGGAGTTGAGTGTATCTCCCCCCCCCCCCCTCCCCTCAAGCGGGACATTATCGTCGACCCGACTGAAGCGACACACACATAACCCTCCGGTGTCGCAATAGCACCCTCCCCTCTCTCACCCTCTCTCCCTCTCACCCTCTCTCCCTCTCTCCCTCAGCGCACCTCCGATCCCCGTGGCCTGCCCTCCTCCCTGCTATTCCTCCCGCAGCTTCCTCCGCCTCGCCACCTCGTCCTCCGCCGACGCCGTTATCGGCGCCGCGAACCGCGAGCTGAACGAGGGCCGGTTGAGGAAGGGCGTGTTTTCGAAGGGCGTTGGCGGGCGGCCCGGCGCGGTCGTGCTGGGTCGACTACGTTGGCGTTGCGCGGTGACGGGGTCGTCGCGGGGCGTAGCATTGCGGCTGGCGAGCTGCTGGGGAGGAGCCGGTGTGTCGGGGGTAGGAGGGCCAGGGGCGTCGACGGGCCAGGGGAGGAGGGGGTTTAGGAGGCGTGCGGGGAGGATGTGGGGGAGGAGCTTGAGCTTGGTGCGGAGGAGGAGGAGGGCCGGGGTGGGTGTGGAGGAGGCGCTGGGTGGGGGGGTTTAGTAGAGAAACTGGGAGATGGAGATGTGGCATGGAGAGGGGGTGGGGAGGAAGGACGTACTCGTGTCGCGCGACTTCCCACTTTTGGCAGAGGAGGAGGAAGGTGATGTAGAAGGGGGGGAAGAGGAGGATGTTTAGTAGTGGGAGGCGCCACATGAGGGACCACAACGACGGCGGCGCGTGGATGTAGTTGTTTGAGAGGAAGAGGCTGCATAGAAGCAGTGTTGGGAGTTGGGGGAGGAGGAGGCTCCAGGGGAGGAGGATGTTGGAATAGGACCACAGGGCAGAGAGGCCGGAGGTTTCTGTTTCGGGGGTCTGGGTTGGTTAGATGTGAGCAGGATAGATTGTCCATTGTATTCAAACTCTTAAAGTTGTATCGAGGTAGACCCGACGGGGGCAAAGAAAGACATGCGGAGAAGTGAGATGCCTAAGTTTGAAGTCGACTTACCTCCATCCAATGATCCCATATCCGCTCCGCGAACACCCCCTGGAACGCAAGTATGAACGTCAGGAACAGCCCACGTGGAGGCTGGAGTACGTCGCGCGTGAAGACAACAGCCGTCTCTTCGGCCATGCGGCAGAGTGTGAAGAGGACTGAGTAGCGAAAGATTTGGGAGTGGTCTAAGTCCTTCCAGGTCTGCACGCGGTTGGGTTGCTGGATGAAGACGATGAGGATAGCGACGAAGATCAGGAGTGGGACTGTCGCGAGGCTGACGTCTCGCGCTTGCGGGATGATGTTCATGACGCCGGTCGCGAGCCAGGATATGAGGGGGAAGAGGTAGGTGTGGAGAAGAGGTGTGAAGAAGCGGAGGCTTGCTTGGGTGGACATAGTAGTGGTGGGTGGGTTCGAGAGGGTGAGGTTGGAGATGATGTTGGGGATGTTGGCCGAGAGTGTTCTGTTTGTAACTGGGTAGAGATGTCAAAGGGCGTTGTTGTTGGTTCTTCTAGGCGAGTTGGTTGATAGTAAGTAGACAAACAAGAAGTAGGCTCACTAGAGTGAATAAAGAAATACGGGCGCATGCAGAACCTCTGGATTGTGTACCCAAGCATCCTTGTGTTCGAACTCTTTCAAGTCAGATGCCGTATACCCAAGAAAGGACAATCAAGACGCTTCTACAGGCAGCTCGGGCCATCGACACAGCCCGATAACATTCTGAAGCAAGGTCTGAAGGTAGGCAGTGTTGTAAACTTCATCGTTTCCAGCGATGCAAAACTGCGGCCTCGCCAGTGTTGGATGTAATAGCGTGAGGTGAGATGCTTCGAAAACATTGACAGCTGTGATGTCGCTTCCAGCGATGCAAAACTGCGGCCTCGCCAGTGTTGGGTGTAATAGCGTGAGGTGAGATGCCTCGAAAACATTGACAGCTTTGCAACTGCGGCCTCGCCAGTGCTGGGTGTAGTAGCAGCAGCGTGAGGTGAGAAAGAGAAAGAAAAAAAACACCCCTTGCGAATATACTTCGCCGGCTTTCCGTCTCATCGCCAGCTTTTTTTCGCACTTGAGAAAAAGAAATTGTTTAGTGCCACGACCCTCCCCTCCTGCCCTCGTGCCTGCACTTTCTCTCGGCACGTTTCTAGACCCCCGGCTTTTGGCTTTTGGCTTTTTTCCCCTTTCCCCCCTCCCTCTCTGTCTCCAGGCTCTGGGGGGAGCCAACGCTCTGCGCGGGCTCGGCTCGTCGCGTCGACAACCCCAGCCCTGAGGTGCTAATGCGCGAGACGGTACTGGCTCAGCAAGCGGGGGGCGGCTGCTGCGGGGAGGGAGGGAGGGAGGGAGGGAGGGCAGGACAGGACAGGAAGTCCCTCTATCGGCGTCTATTTTGTGGGCCCAAAAACTGGAAGAGGGGGGAGGGGGGAGCAAAGGCGGCGAGGGCGTGGAGGGGGTGGGCGAGATAGGTGGTCCGTTGGCCTGGAAGAGGAGGAGGAGGAGGAAGTGGAGGCTCCTCGGGGTAGAGGAATAGGATAAGATAGGGAGCCTGGTCGGTCGGGAGTTGGATGCCGAGATGAGGGAGAGGGAGAGGAAGGTGGCGTGGCGTGGCGATGGTGGCGAGGGCCGTAGATTATTAGGTTTTGGATAGCAAGATTGAGGTAGAAGCAGCTGAAAATCGCGCGAGATGGCGCTTTGAAAAAGTTGCCATGTTCAAAAGGGCAGAAAAGATCAAGATATCAGAAGGTCTTCATTCACGCTCACTCCAATTACTTCGCCCCCCCAATTAGAGCACCACTATATCCCGGCCCTCGAAACGTTCCTAGGGGCTGTAGCCCAGACGTGTCAGTCCGAAAGAAAACGAATCCGACGCTCCAAGCCCATGCATGCCAAAAAGTCCCAAGCTTCTAACCCTATGCCGTGCCGATGCCGAATGACGATTGTCGCTTCGTGCCGCCACCGTCCATACGCCAAAAGAATTCAGGGCTGGTATACAAACCCTCTGTAGGAAAACGGGCAAGGGTGAGAAGAAAGAAAGCAGAGGAAAGTCGATTTCCTACCCTTCAACCCTCCCACGTCTTGACCACAGCCTTCTCTTCCTGGCACGCAAAGATATTGATATGTGTATCGTGCAGCGCAGCGCCAGCAATCATCATGCGATGCGGATGGAACGCAGTCGTACTGATCGCCGCGCTGCGATTCTGGTGCAAGAAGCTGGAGTAGGGCTCGAAGGATGATAGCTTGAGTGCGGTATTGATGTTGAAGATTTTGACCCGGTGACGACCGGTGCCACTGGTAGCCTGTTAGCAGCATCCCGGTGACAAGAAACTTGAAAAGCTTACGTAGCAAAGACAGGAGCGTGTTCGTGCACGCTCAAGGTCCGTAGAGTGTCTTTGGTGGCTTCGATGGTCTTAATGCTCTGGTCCATGCGGATGTCCCAGAGTTTGACTTCGCCGTTTCGGCAGCCGCTCACTAGCTCACGCTGTCCACCGCGCTGGACTTGGACATTGGTGATCCAGTTCTTGTGCTCCTTCCATACTTTCACCATGGCAGTGGTGGTCTTCTCACGCTGATCAAAGACGCGAACGGCACCATCGCCATAGCCGGCAATGAAAATTTCCCCCTCGACTTGATCAGATGTCAAGGATGTGATGCAAGAGCCCGAACGAGCAGGTATATCCTAGAAAATTAACTTAGTTCCGGTCTGAATGTCAAGTAAATGTCACTTACGGCTGAGCAAATCTCGGAGCCAGCATTCCATACTCGAATGACTTTGACATCACCAGCAACAAGCACCTGCCCTTTGCCTTGCTGCCAATCGAAGACAAGCCCGGCATTCTTATTGCTCGGTATGAGATCCGTGAGCGCGCGGAACGCAGTCACCAGCTCTACTTTTGCCTTTGAATCGTAATTCCTGAAGATTCGGATGACTCCATCTGAAGAGCCAGTCATGAGCAAGGCTTGATCATCCTCGTTGATGAGCCGAACCTCACTGATCGTCGAGTCTTGAGGGTTGCCATTCGAAAAGCGATTGAGACGGGTCTGGTGCTGCCAGTCCCATACATTGACATTATCGAGATTATCGGTGACAATCAAGTGATCTTCGAACTGATGGAAGCACATCTTCTTAGGCTGGGTGCCGTTGTTGAAAAAGCCTTTCGGCCTGTCCCAACGACTGCTGCCCGCAACGTCCTTCAGTGGCTGAGTCTCGGCGATGATCTTGTCGTTGCGGTTACGACGCCACAATCGACTGTTGTAATCCGTACTTCCAGGCTCATCCGCCTCAGTGGCCTTCATTTGCGGTTCCCGGAAGTACTCGACAGACCATTCGTAAAATTTGCTCTTGAGAGGTAGCTTTACCTCTGAGGCGATATCACGCGGCACAAAGCCGCGTGTCTTAGGCTCTGTTGAGTTATCATAAGCGCCGGTAGGCGTACTCAATCGATCCATGTCCTCCGGAGGGCGATATAGTTCCGTCGACACTCTCGTAAGAGCAGGCGTCTTGGTAAGAGCTGTGGACGACTCCGACCCACCCCAGAGGTTCTTCAAAGATGCAGCAACGCTAGCTGTGCGCTTAATCCCCATCAGAGAAAGATATCCATCGGTTTTAGAGGGTGTGGGAGGTGTGGAGATTTTGGGCTCGGCGACGACCTCCCGTGGCCTGTGATGGACAGTTCGGCGGTGTCCGCTCCGCTTCTTGATCCCATTGAGTTTCGGCACGGCGACACTACCCAACGGAGACTCCAACAGGGCGATTAAGATATAGTCGACGACAATACTCGCGTCCCGAGCGACTTCGGGGTGTGGATCGACAGTCATCGTAAGGACTTCCAACCAGATTGCGGAGAATACGGTGTCCTTGGAACATGCAGAAGGGTCAAGTCCACCTGGGGCTTCACGAGAGTGCAACATATGAAGCTCGTCCTTATTCTTTGATGCACTATGCGTACGTTCCTTTTCAGCCTCGGCACTGAGTTGTTCGAATGCGGCGACGATGAACTTGGCCTTGTATCTGACAATAAAGGTCGAAAAGAACACCAAGAGTTCTTTGCGAACCATGCTGTTGCCATCGGTCGTCATGGTAAGAACCAAAGACGCGATCGATTCCTCAATGCTAGCGACTTGGGCCGTGACATCGGGGATGCCTAGAAAGGCGGTCAGAGCATATAGCATTGCTGCTCTGACTTCAGAAACAGGGTCCAACACAAGCTCGCACAGCCGTTGGTGAGCGAGGCAGCGGATGCCCGTCCATTTGGCATCGGCGTAGTCGACCCACAGCTTGGCCAAGCACAAGCATGACCATTGCCTCAGCAAGGGATTCTCTTTGTCGGTGAGATGCTCGAGGCAGCTTTCCACTAGCTCAGGGCTAAGGGACACTCGCTGACCTGATTGGTAGTCTTTGCAGAACATGGCCACGATGAAGGCACACATTGCTCGGTGCTCGCTAGCGTTGACGATAGGGATACCGGAGGATGGCGCTAGGATACTGATGAAATACGCATATCCATTATCCTTGAGAAGATCGGCCTGGCAAGATTGATCGACAGCCAAAATGCGAGCCCATATGAACACCATGACGGGTTTGAGTTCAACAGCTTGCGACTGTAGTAGCTTGAGAACGTAAGGGAATATGCCGATACTGAGAGCTAAGCTAACAGCCCAAGGACCCAGGTCCAAGAATTTGGAGAGAAGGATGAGCGCACGTAGTCGGTGAACTTGGCTGAGTAAAACCTGGAGGACGATGGGCAATTGCTCGGGAATTTTGCGTTCCACGGCACCCTGCCCTAAGTAGACTTCGAATGCTGTCAATTGCTCAGAGAAGAACTCTGAATGCTTGTACTCATACTTCTTCTCGCCTCGCTGGTCGGCGTACAGATCGGGGAGTTGGGCAAGGATCATCTCCACGGCGAGATCCCAGCTCTTCCACAGCGGGTGATCGTGAGTCTGAGGAATCTCAGGGTGGCATACTGGGTTGCAGTGGTAAACCCTCATGATGCGCTGTGCAAGAAGGAAGTTGCGAAACAGCGCAGCAACCATCAAATCCTGACGAAAAAGCTTCTTGAATAACGGCTTAGATAGAGAGTTCCATGCAATGGTATCGGTAATGGCAGTGAATATCCAGTTGAGCTCTCCAGCAGGCGTCCGTCGCTCCGACACACGGCCAGGAATGGCGGAAGCATCTTGGATGGAAATATTGCTTGGCAGAGGGTCTTGAAGGATGAAGAACCTGACGGCCATGACGATGGGATCAGTAAGGCACGAGGTAAATACATCGGCGGGGAGATCAGGGTTTGTTGGAAGAGTTTCCCTCTCGCGACACGCTGCAAGATGAATGCAATCGCTGAAGTCTTGCGGCTCTATGGTGCTGTCCCGAAGTCTCGCTTCCTCATACTCGGTCTGATGCTTCTCGGCGAACTTGTTGAAGTTTGTAATGATCAAACCGGCGTCAGAGCAGTCGTAAACGAAGAGACTCGGAGCGCCAATCCAGCTCTGGAGGTCGTAGACAGATATGGGGATGTATTGGGTGTAGTTGCGGTTGAAGACCCATATTTCGCCCGACGAGGTTGGCTTGGGAACTCCATGGCCGTTGTAGTGGAAGAGGACCCTCTCGTTCCTGGCGTTTCTCCGCAGTGTCGAGCAGTAGCGGCGAGTCTCGTCGGCAGTGGGGTCCAGGCACAGCTTGTAACGAGTGCGCATGCTCAGCTGCTCGTACTGCGACTGCAAAGCCTTGCCGATCTGGTTCATGGGAGTGTGTCCGGAGTTGGTCGTGGCTACATTGGTCGGATCAATCCAGCACTCCTCCTTGGCGCACGGATTGGTCTTGATGATGTCGGGCGGGTCTACGCCAATGTTCAAGCACAGGGCCAGCACTGCGGAGACAGTCTTGAGGCGGTCGCGCATCCGCCATTCCTGCAGCGGGTGGGCGTCCTCATCCTCCCTCGGATTGCCTCCGGTCTCGTGCTTCTTGTCGGTATAGTACATGAAGAAACTCTGCGGGCATGTGTCAGTGCTGGAGGCGGTGAAGAGTGAGTGAGTCTGTAGCACGGCGCACTCACAGAAGTCAGCAGGTTGTTGTACTCCTCGGAGGTGAGCTGCGTCTCCCAGCCGTGCCTGATCTTGAAGTCTCCGTCAACGCTGCCGGCAACCTCGTCGTCAGCGCCTTCGGTGGGGTCGTCGCGGCGAGGGCCAAAGTCGCTCTTTGTACGCAGCACGAGGGGACGCGCCGCCGCGGCGGGGCCGTTGGAGGCGGCTGGTGTCACGGTGGACGAGTGCCCGTTCATCCGGGTGGACGACGGGCGCGGGCGCAGGGCCAGCGTCTGCTCCTCGGGCTCGACAGGCGACTGGGCAGCTCGGCCAGCAGCGTCGTGCGTGGGAGCAGCGCCCGCGGGGTGGGCGCGGTGGTGAGAGGCAGGGCCGCGCAAGGGCATGTCGGCGGGGATTCTCATGGCGAGAGATGCGAGGACGGCAGCGGGCGCGAGGGCGGGCCCATATCGTCACCCAGGGCGGGCGGTGCTGGAGCGTGGGTGACGGCGGACACTGCGGTTGCGGGTTGCGGGGCCTGGTGCAGCCGGTGAGCGGATGCAGACGTCTGTGAGGTTTGCGTGGTGCGTGGTGCGTGGTGCGTCCAACATCGAAGCTCGCGGCGAACTGCCGGGCGGTGAGCGTGGAGCCGCCCTTGGACGGCAGGCCGAGTCGCCTTGGGGTTAGCCCGCCAGGCCGCGTGCCCGCATCGCGCTCCAGCTGCCGCGCCTGCAGGTGCGAGGCTGCTCTGCTGCGGTGGCCAGCGTCGAGCGTCGAGCTCGCCATGGCCACAGACTGCGTGCACGCGGCAATGCGGTGCGACGCCGGGGACCACACATGCACGTGACATGGTGCCCCAGAGCGCTTGGTCCCCGGCAGCCTCTCTGCGCGCTCCCCAGCAGCATCCATGAAGAAAGTATTCCCCGATGCCCCCCAGATAGCCGCCCTGCAGCCCTTCGTCGCGCGCCCACGGCCGTCGCGGTGCCAGCCAATCGACGCGGCCTGAGGCAGGACGCTGCAGATCCTCTCAGGGGAACCCACAGCGCCGTCGCCGCCCCGGAGGCCCTCAGCGCCCAGAGACGAGCTGTGGTGCCCGACGCCTGCGAATGTGCCGAGCTGCATGCTTCTCTGGCTGTCTGGCTGTCTGGCTGTCTGGCTGTCTGGCTGATCCGCGCGCCCCCTCAGCCAGTCCTCGCGCGGTTCTGTCTCGTCGAGGCGTGCTTAAGTGGTGCACTCCAAACTTGCTGCCAAGATCCCTAACCGGCCTCTCACACCCCAAACTTCGACCTTCCCGCTCACCCTCTCCCGTTTCTCCACCACCCTTTGCGCTGCTCGACGCTGCACCCCACCACCCGTCATCTGCTTCTCCGCCTGCTTCGATAGCCTCGCCCCTTCGTGTCCTTCCTGCAAGACATGCGCACGCCCAGTTCATGACCGTCATTCCGCTGAACGCCCAAGTCGCCGCAATTCCTCTCAGCCCCCTCCCGGCCCTGTTCCTCCTTCGCACCTCGTTGCGCGCCCACTCTGGACCTCTCCTCTGGTACAGCGACTGAATGATATCCTGAGCGGTGCCGGCTGCTGCATTGCCCCTTGATTTCGCCCGCGGCGCGAGTTCGCCATGTCGTTCTTGTTTGGGAAGAAGAAGCACCAGCAGAACACCGCCCTCCCACCCGCCACCCGCGACATATCCTCTTCCCATGGCCCGGGCTCTATGATACCCGCCCCGAACGGCGTCGCAGTTCGAGACCCCGAAAAGGCTCGTAATGGGCCCCAGGCTCAAACGCCGACTCCTGGAAGCAGCGTGAACAACTCGCTCAGCTCGCTCCAAAATCCACGAACCACTTCGAGTCCGGGCCCAGGTCCAGGTCCGGGTACAGGTCCGGAGCCCAAGACTTTGCGCGAACGGTCAGACTCAGAAGTGCAGGTGAGTTTACCAACTTTGCCCACCGCATAATTGTGGTGGAGACCCGCAGCCCGGAGTCTGCAGGCAGGGTTACGCTGCATACGTGATCGCTAACTCTCTTCTAGAATCCTAATCCTCGGGCTGCTACAGGAAATCCTGCCGGTGCGCGCGACTCTCCATATCCATGGTCGCAACGAAGATTGAACTTTTCGACCTCCTCGAACCCATTCCCCCGATATGGCGCCGCCGTCAATTCGGTGGCCTCCAAAGATGGCGTGGTATACATAATGGGAGGCCTGGTAAATGGATCCACCGTCAAAGGTGATCTTTGGTTGGTCGAAGTCGGCAGTGGCACTATGGCCTGCTACCCCGTGTCTACAACCGGGGATGGACCAGGCCCTAGAGTCGGGCATTCGAGTCTGCTGGTTGGGAACGCATTCATTGTGTTTGGCGGCGATACCAAGTTGCAGGATGGAGACATGTTAGACGATACCCTTTACCTCCTCAATACCTGTAAGTGTTCCTCCGCACAGCTGTGGTTAACATGATCGCTGACCCACTACAGCAACGAGACATTGGTCGAGGGCCATGCCGGCAGGGTCCAGACCAGCTGGTCGGTACGGCCATACGCTCAATATTCTCGGTTCCAGGATCTACATCTTCGGCGGTCAGGTGGAAGGTCACTTCTTCAATGATCTGGTTGCCTTTGATTTAAACTCTCTTCAATCAGCAACGAGCAAATGGGAAGTTTTGATACCCAACAGCAAGGACGCCGGGCTTGCCACGCCCTCACCACCAGCTCGAACGAACCACTCCATAGTCACGTGGAACGACAAGCTCTATCTGTATGTAACGTCCTGCCGTGTTACCCAGCCATTGACTGACCTTCTGCAGATTTGGTGGTACCGATGGGGTTAGCTGGTTCAACGACGTCTGGACTTACGATCCACGAACGAATGCTTGGTCAGAACTCGATTGCATCGGTTACATCCCAGTAGCACGAGAAGGCCATGCCGCAGCTCTCGTCAACGACACCATGTACATCTTCGGTGGCCGAACCCAGGACGGTGTGGACCTAGGCGATCTAGCAGCTTTCCGGATTTCATCGCGGCGTTGGTACATGTTCCAGAACATGGGACACTCGCCATCAGCTCGATCCGGACACAGTATGACCGCCTTTGGAAAACACGTGGTTGTTCTAGCTGGTGAGCCGAGCTCAGCGCCCAGCGATCGGGGCGAGTTGAGCCTGGCATATCTTCTCGACACATCCAAAATACGATATCCCGCAAATGAAACGCAGCCACCAATGTCACAGCAAATGGTCGCTCCACGAAAAATGAGCGGAAGCGATAAGAGTGGCATTCCACAGAGCAGACCCGTAGGGCCTGCGGGGCCTATGGCACGGGAGAGTATTGCTGGGCAACCTCCTCCTAGGGGAGCAGAGCCCCCAATGGTCAATGGTGGTGGGTCTAGGTTACCTCGAGCTGCTGTTGGCCAAGCGCCATCGGGGCCTCCTCCGTTACAGCAAGCCCCACAACCAAGAACGAGCGGAACTTCTGGATCCTTCAATAGTGGTCGAAGCAAAACACCGACGAAGGATAATCGAGGGTTTGGTCCATCGGTCGACACCAGCAGAGCCGCCAGCTTCGACCGAGAAAATATATCCCCGGGCAGCAGGGATAGTCCCTTGTCTAGGGACGCGGAGTACCAAACCGCTGCCAACAACGAAAAGGCCATGAATGCTCCAAGGAAGGGATCAGATGTATCCTCGGCTGGACCACAATCATATCACAAAGAGTCGACCGACGCTGTACGAAGTGGAAGCGTAGTGTCACGTAACACCTCAATGTCTCACCGACAACAGCAATCCATGGATAGCGTCGAACAAGGAACCCCAAGGCGCTCGCTCGATGCCCAACGACGAACCATGAGTCGCGAAGACCATCGCCCGATCGACAGCGGGGTTGGATCATCTCCAGCGCTAAGCCAGCAGAACGACGAGCTCATGCGGGAACTGGAGGCTGCGAAGAGCCGCAATGCCTGGTATGCCTCAGAACTGGCATTGGCTCGCAAAGCAGGGTACCATCCAAATGCATCCAGCAGCCCCGTGCTCGACGAGCGTGCCGCAGACGTTTTCGGCGACGATGACCGGCCACTTCTGGAGGCACTACTCAAGATGCGGGCTGAGCTTGCCAAAGTACAGGGATCCATAGATTCGCAGGCTGTTTCTGCAGCGAACAAAATTGCTGAAGTTGAGAGGCAGAGAGATGCCGCCATCAACGAAGCTGTATATGCCAAGACGAAGCTTGCTGCTCACGGAGGTAGTCAGGCTGGGACACCTCAGCCTGATGGATCTCGAGGGACTGGCACTCCGGAACTTGATCGCGTCAACGAGATAAGCCGGCGATTGGCGACCTCGCTAGCGGCCCAATCCGCGCTGGCGGCGAAGCTAGAGAAAACCACCGCCGTCATTGAAGCCGAACGAAAAGCAAGACAGCTTGCCGAAGAAACAGCAGATGCCGCTCAAAAACGGGTCAACGAGCTCGATGCTTATCGACAACGAACTGCTTCGGAGGTCGAGAGTCTCCGCGCAGAGCTGCACGATGCCCAGCGGATCGCAAGAGAAGAGAGTGTTCTCAGCGCAGAGGCGCGATCATCATCGCAGCTTCTTGCAGTGGACAAGAATGAGCTCAGTACAAAACTGAGCAGGGCACTTGAAGATGCAGGAAATCACTCGAGTATCTTACAGACCCTCCGCGATGCGGTGGCTGCATCAACAGACAAGGGCGCCCTGATTGAACGCCAACTCGAAGAAGAGCGACATCACCGCACTACCCTGGAACAGAAGCTTGCTCAATTACGTGCCGAGCACGAGGATCGCACGACTGAGCTTGAGACTACATCGAGGAGACTACGAGACACGGAGGAAATTGCTGAGAAGCATGCCGCAGAAGCTCGTACGCACAAAGAGGCTGTTCTCTCTGGTTTAGGAAGAGTCACGGACAGAGATGAGGATGAACACGAGGCTGCTGATGAGCGTGTCACCATCCTTCAACAACAGGTCGAGGCTGCAAATGCCTTGGTTCGCAAGAACCAAGATGCAGCTGATTCCGCCGCCGCCAAGCTTCGACGTGCAGAAGAACGAATCGCCGGTCTTGAGGCTTACCAAGAGCAAGCAAGCCGTGAAGGCCTCAGCATTCGCAAGCAGCTCCAGCAGACCATGCGCGAAATGCAAGCCCTAGATTCCGAAAAGGCCGAGCTGCACCAAGAATACGAGCGACACCGGCTGGAGAGCAATGCGCTCGAAGTGCAACTCAAGACTCTCAAGAATCTGCTCGAGGAACGAGGTGTCAACCCTGTTGATGCCCGGAGGTCGCGTGTTTTAGACAGTCCAAACTCGCGCTTCGGGACTCCTGAATCAAACCGTGTGCGTGAACTAGAGCAGCAACTCGACGCTAGCCTGAAAGCGCATGATGAGATGAGGTCGACTTTCGAACAGCGCGAGCACCATGTCAGCAGAGAATGGGAGGAGAAGCTCACCGCCCTTCATAACGACCACCAGGCTGCCGTGAAGTACCTTCGAGGCACGGAAAAGATGCTCTCCAAGATGAAGCAAGAGCTAGACCGCTACAAGAGCACGAACACGAAATTAGAGGAGGAGCTTTCGCAAGCCAGACAAGCCGCACAAAGCCCCACCACGCAAGTGCACGCCGCATGGGAAACTGAACGCGACTCTCTTCGCAATGAGATCTCCACCATGCAGACGAACCTGAAGACCTCAGTCTCCCGCCTCGAAACACAGCTCAGCACTCTCCAGGCCGAGCTTGCCACGGCCCGCACCGATCGCGAGACTGCTGTCCAGCATGCCCAAGAGCTTGAAGCCGCAGCCACACAATCTCACTCCGACCTCGAGGCTCTCCGTCAATCTAACGAAATCCTCGACCAGCGCGCGCGTGACGCTGAAAACCGTGTCCGGATGCTGCTTGACCAGTTCGAGAGCTCCGTCGACAATTACCGCCGCCAGTCGCAGATCCCGGCTGGCGCTGCCAATATTGGCGTCAACGGCGGCCACCACCGCCCTGGCCACGACAGTATCTCGGGTGACAGCATTTATTCCGACGACGATAACGACGGCGACGGCGATAGCACCCCGGATGCTTCTGCCGCTGCCACGCGGAATTCCATGGCTCTAGATAACCTGGCATCTGAGCTGGATGCACTACGGAGCCATTGGGAAACAACCAACAAGGCCTATCGCCTAAGCGATCGCTTCGACTTTGAGCGCACGCCAACAAGCGAGAAGAACGAGCTTAGCGAGTCCCTAGCCGCCTGGCGCAAGCGGATGGACCTTGAAGACGAAGAGATGCAGCGTGGGGGCAAGACAGGCGGTGCAGCCTCAATAGCTTCAGAGACCGAAAAGGAGAGGGACCGAGCGGTAGCAAACGTGAGCGGCGTTGGGACTGCGGGTAATGCGGGCGTAGGACCCGGAGGAAGCGCAATGATATGATATGCGTAAAGAAGAGTGAGCGTGGACAAGAGTTCTGTTTGGTTTCTCCTGTTTCTGAGTACATGTACACTTTCTCTTTCTATCATTCGGTCTAGGTCATCACCGGATCATGGTATTTGGCGGGCGCATGAGCCTCGGCGTCTTTTCTTCTACAATTACTTTTCTATACCTTTCTATTCAAATTTTCTTGGAAGCCTTGTTTTCTCAATCCGCTGGTTTGGCTGGCGAAGCGTTTACTTACCCTTTGAGCGAGTTCTCCTGCTGCTGTTACTTTCTATTACCAAAACGTGCCGCTTAGCGCCGTTGTTGACTATATTCTTGCGGATACATACCACTAGTCATTCTCTTGGGTATCTCCTTTTCCCCCAATACTTTCTCTGGAAACTCGAAGGCTGGAAACATGTGCCGGAAGCTTTGGGAGGCGTTTGGCGCCTTTTGCGGCGGTTCGGGGGAGGGCACTCTTGTCTTGGTATCGCTTGATGGATGGGATAAGGGGGCGCTTGAGCTATAGTTTGGCCAAGGGTTTACGCTGTTAATTGATTAGTTTCAAAATGCCGACGTTTAGAGTGATCTTGCTTTCCATTCGAAATGTCACTGCAGGTAGCGGACCTCGAAACTTAGCTTCGGCTGTTTCGCCTTGCAAGGTTCTAATCTCGACTGCTTGGCGTCATTGTTCGTGGCCCCTGATTCCACCAAACAGAAACCTTCACGATCCCGGGTAAAGGAACCACTTCCAATCTACTCAGAGGAGATTATTTGGACCTGGCGCATTAATAATTATGGGGTTGAAATTCTCCGCCTCATGTCCGTGACGCTCCTGCTACCTTGTCATTTCTCATTTCATCCAGTGGAAAAGTTTCAACCATCATCATGATTTATCTCAACCACCGCTTGGCATGGATTGTCTACTAGAGCGAGTGTAATTCCACACTTTCACACGCCTATAAAAGTCACCTAAACCAACGTGGACCCGTCTGCGAAAACATCTGCCTCTGCGAATTTTTTATCTCAATTAGGCTCAATTCTACATCAAGCACATTCCACTTCTTCTCTTGTTCTTGATAAGTCTGTGTCTTGCTGCCAGCAGGACCTCCGCGCCCCCTGGCGCACTCGACGTGAGCAAGTCCGCCACCGGCCAGGGCTAGCTACTACGGCTGCGCGTTCCGCAGCTACCAAGCAGGCGGGGAGCACGGAAAAAGGTGGCACACCAACTCTAGAACAAGGCCGTCTCATGTGTATGTATATACATACACCTGTCTGCCACTGCTTGGGGGGCCCCCGGGGGCGCTTTAACGTGTTTTCCAGGAATCCAAAGAAGATTAGAAGCTCTTTGCTTTTGCTTTTGGGCGACGTGGGAAAAACTTTATTGAAAGCACTTCATGCAGTGGCAGACAGGTGTATGTACACGCGGGCAGAGTAGGTACTTGATGAGTGTGCCACCCTTTGTTTCCTTTTTTTTTTTTTTTTTTTTTTTGGCATGCCCAGCGTGCCCGAGACCACCGCTCCTGTCCTTAAACGGGGTTCCAGCTCTTCGCGGAATGCCTGATCCAGGGCGCTACGGACTTCGTCTTCGGCCAGCACGCGTCCAGTTGGTTCGAGCAGTGCGATATCAGTGGGGATAGAGACGGTGCTGGTGAGTGGGTATGCGGGGGAGAGGTGGTTTGGGGGCTTTGGGGAAGGAAGGGAAGTGTGAAGGTTTGTCCGAATCTGGTCCATCCACGCAAGACTCCACGAAATGTCGACAACGCAGTGAAGAGCTGAGTAAAAAGCGACCTGGCTTCTGAAACGCTGCTGCCTAGTACGCAGCAGTCTCTGGATTCTAGGACGGGTATATAAGAGCCACCTCCCCCCCTCTCAACACGATCTTCTGTTCCATGAACAGGTGGATGCTGTGGTCCACACCAGATCGACCCCAGTGCAAGGCTAGGACTGGAGCTGGACTCGAGTCTGGAAACTAGGGGACTGGGTAAGTCTTCGTCTTTTGCTCTATTATCTAACCTGCTCGAGAGCTATTAACACGTCAGGCTTGTGCAAAGAGGTAAGGTTGAATTTCCTGGCCACAGGATGGTGAAATCCGACTCTGCGCCTCTACGTGGTGCCATCTAGGAACCTTCCTCTTTGTAGGGAGAGCTAGAGCAGAGAGGTCCTCTTTCTTAGGCTTGTCACCCCCAAAGATTGAGGCCGCCACGACGCCTGCAAAGCGCTTTCTACACCACGGTCGTTGGCACGCCGACAATGCCTTCGACGACAACGAATTGGCAGCATCCCCACGAGCCGGCTTATACATCACGATGTCTGATCCGCGTCGCCATTAATATCCGTCACCATATAAGGGACTGAGGGCAGGAGAATAGGGCATGGCTATATGTGTATTTACCTTAATTAGGCTTACATCAAGGAAGAATAATATATTGTCTATAGTAGATCTACATAATAGGTATAATTATTTTTAGTTCTGTTATATGTACTTAGATAGAAGGTTATGCAGTAGGGATAATAATGTATAGTGGAATAGATCTATCTCTCTTTTAGGGGAAGGATAAACGCACACCCCCTTTTTAGTAGTCGCACACCCCCCTCTTAGTAAATGCACAACCCCCTTCCCGTCTTATCTTCTAATTGGCTGGAGCGGCGCGGAGCTTTGCCCGGAGCTCTATTCTCACGTGCATCTGCACATGTACTCATATCCACAGTTGCGCGTACTATATACGGCATCACGTACACCATTACATACGCCTAAGTGAATTAGGAAGGATACAGGTGCGGACGCACGTGAGAGTAGAGCTCCGGACGAAGCTCCACGCCACGCCGCTCCAGCCGCTCCAGCCAATTAGAAGACTAGACGAGAGGGTGTGTGGATAAACAAAAGGGGATGTCTGGTTAGTTGCCCCTAAGCCTATAACTTGCGGCTGCCCGAGCAACGGCCTTCTTAAAACCCCTCTTTCACAACAACTAGACCTTCCATCCTTATGCTTTCATTCCTTCAACTCAATCGTCTCTCAAGCAAATAAACGAAGCTACCTCGCTGGGCTTACTCAAGTATACGGGATTATTGTGTAACAATTCCTTGCCAACGGTACAGATTCTATCGCCTACCTTGGCATCAACAATCCGACAAGACAAGATGGCCTCCACCCAGATGGACCCCATCGAGGAGCATGCCGGCATCATTGCTCAACAGTTTCTTGCCAATGGAACGGATTCTATTGCCTACCTCGGTGTTGGCGGCAACTTCGGTTGACACTCCCTTCCTCCCTAGTGGCTTACTCAGCACCTTGTGTATAGTTATCTTCTCTCTTGCACGGCTAGTTAGTTGCCTCTTACATCAATACCACACTCTTGCCTGCCGCCCACTTGACTCTTGCATCGGCATCAACGGTTCGACAAGCTTCGATCTCGAAGCCCATCGCAAGGTCATCGCGCGCATTGAGCAACTTTTCCTGTCGTCGGTGAGGTCTGGGTTCATCGCCACCGAGGGATAATGGAGTTTCCAGCTCACTGCGTCGTCACTCACCGCGTCGTTATCGTTCGCATCGAGCAGCTTTTTAACTCTTCGGTGAAGTCCGAGACGGGAGCACGAAGGACGTTAATGGTAGCGGGAGGGCGATTGCGGTCGGATGTGATTACTTGGAGCGGAAAAATATACTTTTGTAGAACAGAGCTGGCAGGTTTGTGTTCAGCCACAGCTCGCCTCGCGCATTCAACTCTTCCACCTCGTCACTTTCAATCCTTCACCTCTCCCGAACCACTGCTGGCCAACTCAATGTCACGAGATCGGCTTCAATACTGGCGCTCCAAGGACCGCTGCCACTTCAGGACAAGACCGCTGCTACTTTTGCACAAGAAAGCTACCAGCGCAGGACAATAGCTACTCAAGGCAACGCAACGGTGTCTGCCGCAACCTCTGGCATGAAGAGGAAGGCTCCCGAAAACCAGACCACCAACCAGCTCTCAAATAAGCGCCCGAGGATAGAGGATAGAGGATAGAGCTCCCGCCTAAAAACTGTCACGTGACCAATATCTCCCGCTGAACACAGTGCGATCTCGATGTGTTCCTAGCGACTCACGTATCCAGGTATGGACCCTGCAACGACAAACCTTGGAACCCCTGGAGATAATGCCAAGATTATTCTCGCCACCTGCCTCATCAGGTTAGGCCCATGCTATTGACTACCCTGCAGGTGTCAAAGACCTCCCGACGTCGGCATGCTTTATCAGCATGTCCTCGCAGTAACATGAAACGCAATCGATTCAGCTTCATAGGTACAACTCGTCTGTTCAACATGTGGAACAAGGGAACAGTTCTGCCTTCTCAGGCTGTGTCGCGGCCACAGCGTCCTACCTCTCCAGCACTCCGAATGGTCTTCGCAGCCACCACTGTCACCGTCATATGGCTGGCTTTGCAATTCTTCTACTCCATCACATCATGGGCTCCATGGAGTTGGAGTCGTGAATCGTTCGCGAAAGTCCAATGCCCCCAAGTCCCACCCATGTTCCCCGGCGGTAGTAGCGAAGAGCTCTTGGCGATGGACGATTTTCTCCAAAGCGCCAAATTTCGCAATGAATCTATCGGGAGGTTGGCTGGAGCTGTCAGAATACCCACAATGTCTTTCGATGATCTCGGACCAATTGGCGAAGACAAGAGATGGGAGGTATTCTACGATTTCGAAGCTTACCTCAAAGGGGCATTTCCGCTCCTTCACAAGAGCTTGACTCTCGAGAAGGTCAACACACATGGTCTCATTTATACGTGGAAAGGATCCGACATAACTCTCAAGCCCACCTTGTTGATGGCACATCAAGATGTCGTGCCGGTTCCTGAATCCACAATTACTCAATGGACACACCCCCCTTTTTCCGGATTCTACGATGGGAAGTACGTGTGGGGTAGGGGATCATCAGATTGCAAGAATCAGCTCATAGCGGTCATGGAGGCAGTCGAACTTCTGATAGAGGCAGGGTTTGAACCAACGAGGACGGTAATCCTTTCCTTTGGATTTGACGAAGAGGCTTCGGGCACGCAAGGCGCGGGATACCTCGCGCCGTACTTGTTTGCTAAGTATGGCAAGGACGCTATGGCTGTTGCTGTTGACGAAGGAGCAGGACTGGGGTCTATTTGGGGCACCAACTTTGCCTTGCCTGGTGTGGCAGAGAAAGGGTATATTGACGTTGATATCATCCTACGGATGCCGGGAGGCCATAGTTCAATCCCACCTGATCACAACGGAATCGGCATCATGAGCGAGCTCATCACACTTATCGAGGCAAACCCGTATGAGCCACATCTCCACAGCGATAATCCCTATCTCAACTTGATGCACTGTGGCGCCGAACACAGCCCAGAATTTCCCCCGAAATTAAAGAAGCTGTTATCAAAACATTCCGATGGGTATGTTTGGCGTTGAAGAATCTCAATAGTCCATTGCTAATGCAAGATCCAGGGCTAAATCCTGCTTGAAGAAAGACCGTCTAGCCCTGGAAGCCTCAAAAGCCGGCAGACCGATTAAGTATTTGATGACTACGTCGGTCGCGGTAGATGTGATTCAGGGTGGTGTCAAAGTGAATGCCTTGCCAGAACGGATATCGGCGACGATCAACCACCGAATCAACGTTGGAGAACATCCGTCTGATGTCAAAAAAAAGCTCACTCGATTGGCGTCCAGCATTGCAGATAAATATAACCTAACTTTGCATGCGTTTGAAGGAGACGAAACGCCTTCATCTCTTACTCTGTTGGCGAGGAACACGACGCTGGAACCGGCTCCAGTGACTCCAACCGACGTCAAGGAAGACACGCCGTACAAAATTCTATCCGGAACGACGAGAGCACTATACGGCGCAGACGTCTTGGTCGCACCCGGTATTATGACAGGCAATACTGACACGAGATACTATTGGGACCTGACTTCCCACATTTTCAGATACGCAGTTGGATGGGACTCCGATGACGAAGCCGGCCTTGGGAATATCCACACGGTCAATGAAAGAGCGTCAGTAAAGGCACATGTTGCGGCTGTCAGGTGGTTTAGCTTTTTCATTCGCAATATGGACGAGGCTAAGCTGGCTTAATGCGGGAGTCTACTTCGTCTAAACTGGGAAATTCTCTCAACGCACAATCTCTTTTCCGATTCTGTGGCTGATTTTTGGCTACCACTCAGAGAGCAGCAAAATCTAGTAATAACGAAGTCCACCGACGTGGAAACTGAATACCAACAGGACACAGAATCCAGGATGCATTTCGCAAGTTGGCATCAGGATCCGGAGAGCTTACTGTGGACCCTACATTTGTACGTAACTTACAGTACGTGCAGCAAAAGTTTGGACCTTCTCCAGACGGCAGAGATCTACTCGTGTGGGATGGTGTTTTCTCGCTCTTACATAAAGCGGACCTTGCCTGCAACGTCACTGGCTCGCCAAACACCACTCGCCACCACGTCTTCCAAGGTTCCCGCACCACCAAGGAAGGGCCGCTTGGCAGGCGTTCCGCCGGTTCGCATATATCGCACGATTGCCACCATTTCTTCTTCGCAAATTCTTCACACTACATCATCTTTAACATTTTACCAGCCTTCTTCCTGCAGTAGTTTGCACCCCTTTCTAAGTCAACACGTCCAACACGCATCCTCGCAAAGCATCTCATCCGCTTGCTCTCGTGAATCAGGTGACTCAAATCCCGCTGGCAATATCCCGCGCGACCTGTGACGAATGACAAGACGAATCAAACCGCGAACAAACGAGCAGCCTATTGCAGTATTGTTCGACCTTGCGACAACCATCTCCACGGCCTCGAACGCCCACAGCAATCTCAACTCCCGTATCCACCGTGGCACTGCTCACTTGATACAACATTAATACGACAACCCTTGCGCCAAAATGCCGACCTTGAATCCGTTCAAGAAACATGACGTTTTCGAGTTTCCCGGCGTCCTGATTCCAATGCAGCAAGCTCACCATCGCGCATCCATCACGTCCAACGGATCTGAAAAGGCCGAGAGCAGCGACAGCACTGGTGACTATGACATTCACGGACTGACCCTGAAGAGCCTTAGAGCTGAAGTCGAAGCGGATCTATCGACTGCTGGACTCAATTCAGCCTACGATCGTACGTCCCGTGACCCAAACAGCATTCATCCGCAATGATCGATAACTCCTTGAAATATTGCGGAACTAGCTCTAACGTCGGCAGGCAAATCGAAGGTCATTAACAAAGCAATTCAAGATATCGGAATGGGTCGCTATCAATGGGAACTATTTGTTCTCTGTGGCTTTGGCTGGTTGACTGATAAGTATGCTCTACGTTCCGCCCATGTAAACACTCCTGACTAGTTCATAGTCTCTGGCTACAGGTAGTTTGTGCGCTTGCGAGGCGTTGTTAACGATACTTATCAAGTAATGTAGGGCGTGGCACTCACACTTCCTCAACTCGCTCTCGAGTTTGGAGTGAGCAGTAGTGAGATCAGATATACGACTCTAGCCCTGTTCCTCGGCCTCTGCCTTGGCGCGAGCTTCTGGGGAATCGCTTCCGACATCATTGGTCGTCGTCTTGCTTTCAACACCACCTTGTTTCTTGCCGGAGTTTTTGGATTGGCTGCCGGCGGGGGCCCCGACTGGGTTGGAACCGCTGCTCTATTCGCATGCTTAGGGCTAGGTGTTGGAGGCAACCTTCCGGTTGATGGGGCACTATTCCTGGAGTTCCTTCCCTTCGCTTCTGGGAATCTCCTCACTTTGCTTTCTGTTTGGTGGCCGGTTGGTCAACTGATTGCATCTTTGAGTATGTATCCTGAATTTTCCTTTCCGTATTCACGTTGCTGACCTATCGTGAAAGTTGCCTGGGGATTTATCCCAAACTTTTCATGCCCGGCCACGACACCATCTGGCGACACTACCCCTACTTGCGCAGCTACCGGAGGAGCCCAGCCCTGTTGTTCCCGAGAAAATAATTGGGGATGGCGATACTTTGTCCTGACCCTCGGAGCATTGACCGTCCTCATGTTCATCTGTCGATTCTTCTTTTTTCATCTCTTCGAGTCTCCAAAGTTTCTACTTTCCAGAGGCCGCCAAGCTGAGGCCGTCGCGGTGGTACATGGGATCGCCCACCACAATAAGTCTCAAACATGGCTTACCGAACAGATCCTGAACGACATCGGTGGAGATCCAGAGGTTGTCACTGACATGAAACTCAGCACTATCGATATCGTCAAACGCTCTCTCGGCAAATTCTCTACTCAAAGAATCGGCCCTCTCTTCAGTAGTAAAAGGCTAGGAATTACTACGGTCCTCATCTGGTTCCAATGGACAACTATCGGAATGGCCTACCCTCTCTTCAATGCTTTTTTGCCCCAATATCTCGCCAATTCAGGAGGCGATCAACCTACCGCCACCGCAATTGTCTATCGCAACTACGCCATCACATCTATTGTCGGCGTTCCTGGCAGCATCATGGCTTGCTATACCGTCGACATTAAGCACATCGGCCGCAAAGGTACTATGGCTATCGCAACTGTGATCACAGGCGTCTTCATCTTCCTCTTCACAGTTTCTAGCGATCCGAATTTTCAACTCGCTTTTACGTGCCTCGAGGCTTTCTTTCAAAATATCATGTACGGCGTGCTGTATGCATACACCCCTGAGGTCTTCCCAGCACCGAACCGTGGGACCGGGACAGGAATATCGAGCTTTTTGAATCGCATTGCAGGTTTATGCGCTCCTCTCGTAGCGATCAATGCTGGAAGTTCGAACCCCAAAGCACCTATCTATGCATCGGGGGGCTTGTTCATTGCAGCATTTATCAGTATGCTTTTGCTACCGATTGAGACAAGAGGCAAACAGAGTCTGTAATTGGGTTATACAAGAGCGGTACAGTACTAGGCCATCAGTTTGAGCGCACGGTTGTATCACTGCTCTAGCTCCGCTCCACCTATAGTCAAGCAAGTATATTCCATTACTACTACAAGCGAAGGCAGATGAAGGTGATAGACATGTGGCCGGGACGATAAGATATTATTAAACAAATATTACTCCTAAAAAAGACTGATGTCAGATTGTTAGATAGTTCTTAAATTGCGGTTGCCCGACCAATGGTCTTCTAATTCTTTATACCCTCATACTTACAACCACTAACATCTCCTTCTTCCATCTTGCTGCTTCCATCTTGCTGCTTCCATGTCCTAAAATTATTACTATTCAAGTCAATAAATTAGGTGCCGTCCACCGCAGCTACCTAGCTAGACCTGGTTAATTATCGCGTAACAATTCCTCCCAAATAGAATGGATTCTGTCGCCTACTTCGGCATCAATAATCCGACAAGCTTTGATCTCGAATGTCACGGAGTAGCGATGAGGGCTACGGCAGGCGCGCAGCATCTCTTGTGTAGAGCCTCACCTTCCTTTATGTCTCTTTCTTTCTCCTCTACATCATTATCTAATACATTACCTACACGGCATATATCTCGCTAAATAAGAGCAGAGGCAAACACCTGCGCCGCCTAGGCTGCGCTGTCCTCAGTCCCGACTACACGCACTCACCGCGCACACCACCACCACCAGCAACGCGCAGTACCAGGGCCTCCAACGTATACCAACATTTACGCTTTCCGTCTAATAAGCGTCCTTAACCATGGCATGTCCAAGTCCACCACCGGCCAAAGGTCGACCAGTGGAGCTATTGGAATAGCTGGCCAGCGTCCGCCTCGCAGAGCCGATGGTGGTCTAGTAGGCCAAGAAGACGGCGAACTCGCATCCCATGAATGGTCTGATGATTTGCTCCACGATGCAGAATCCCCCAAAACGCGATTGAGAGCTAGAGAACGTGGGTCGTGAAAGCGGTTAGCCCGAAAGACTCGAACGTTAGGAACCCAGCGCGGGCGAGCTTGGGGTAGCCTTTCTCTTTAGGCTACGAGTCACGGATATGTTGTTGCAAGTCCTAAAGATCTGGTGCAGCCCAGGCGGCGTGGGCGTTCGCCTCAGCTCGGATCTGGCGGTTCAACTTTGGTACCTCGATGCGACCATTAGTCGTAGCCGAGCCCAGAGTTGCTATGAAAGCGTCCAGGTCCGTCTCGGTGACTTCAAGCCCTGTCTTCAAGCGCTTATCGGAGTCAAGCACGGCTATAGCTGGAGGGGCCTCGAGTTACTATCATTCCCAACAAGGCCTTGGAAACCACCCTCGATCGTGACAAACTCCAGGAACCCATTGAGCTGGGACACGATGACGAGTTCCAACCGCTGAGTTGGCCCGATAACAAAAGCGACAGCGACGATAGCCAGATGAGGGACACCGATAGGGACTATGAGGCCCCCCTGAAGGAGGAGAAGCGCTTAGGAGGGAAGGAGTACAGCAGCGGAAAGATCGCCACGAAGAAGACGACAGAACCAATTGGTCCTATGGACATCTCCGACACGAACGATGAAGAACAGCTTGGAAGCGTTCTGGTCATCATCGGCTTTTCCCTTCAGGGCTGAGGTTCAGGGCTGAGGTTGTGGTAGACATGGCCGCATTGGATTGGGCCACCATGGTGAACTCTTCACCCAAAGTACAGCCCCTTTGCGCATCCTGTGGCTAGTGTATCTCGTAGGTGCTGCGTAACAAAGGCTGCTGAATGATGTTCCTGCCACGGCTTCCTCCAAACCCTCTGTACTAGGACCGCTGTATTGAGTACTGTCAAGCGTCGGCGTGTCTTCAAACTGTGGGACCGGTGCGAACGGTGTGCTAAGCAGGGGGTGTGTTGTATTCTTGCCAGCACGTCGTGACAATGTTTCACGACGTCTTTCGCAGACCCGAAGTGGCTGTGGTCTTTTGAGTGCTAGCTGCGGCAGCGAGGTCTGGGGCGAACCCGATGTCGTGACAATGTTTGACCGGGTCTTTCGCAGGCTATGTTGTTGTGAAGGCCTTTTGGCCCGAAAGACTCGCGAGTTGGGAAGTTCGTTCGTGCGAGCATGGGTTTTCCCTCAGGGTTATACACGATCAACCATTCAAACTTAGCGAAAGTATGTTGTTGTGAAGGCCTTCGACCTGAAAGACTCGCGCGTTGGGAAACTCGTTCGTGCGAGCATGGGCTTTCGGGGTCATACATGAGCGGCCATCCAAACTTAGCGAAATACTCGCTCGGGGTTGTGATTCCCATAAGAGGGCATGCGATGGCCAGGAAGCCTTTGGTGGCACGGGGGCGTTGGCCTCTGCGCGGTTGAGTTTTGGTACCTCGACTCGCACCAACGCGCGAGTCTTTCGGGCCAAAAGCATTCGCGTCAAACATTGTGACCATGGTAAACTCTTGACCTAAAGTGGCTACGGTCATTTAAGCGCCGGCTGCGGTCATGTCTGGAGCGAGCCCAATCTTATGACAATACTTCACGAGGTCTTTCGCAGAATATGTTATCGTGAACGCCTTCAGTCCGAAAGACTGTAGTCGCGGTGGCTGATGAAGCTGTCTGCGAAACTGTCTTTAGCGACGACGCCTCCGCTGCTTTGGCCGTTGGCTGTGTGACTTGCTTGGACCGCCTGGTGGGAGAACCGTAGTCACGACGTCTTCTCTTCTTCTCGACGGTGATTTGGGGTGATGGCTTGGGCTTTAGCGATGGGGGACTAGAGTCGTCAGGGCAGAGTCCATACTGCGGCACGTTGTCTTAAACGTCGTTGCCGCATATGTTGTCGCCGTCATCAGGGCAAACTGCGGGATGTTGTCCTGTCTTCAAGGGAAGCTTTCTGGTCATCCGTGGGTTTCCTCTTCAGGCCAGAGATCGTTTGTTGTAGCCAGGCCCAGAGTTGCTATGAAAGCGTCCAGGTCCGTCTCAGTGACTTCGAGCCCTCTCTTCAAGCGCTTATCGGAAGCGTTCTGGTCATCCGTGGCTTTCCTCTTCAGACCAGAGGTCGTTTGTTGTAGCCGGGCCCAGAGTTGCTACGAAGGCGTCCAGGTCCTTCTCAGTGACATCGAGATCTGTCCTGCTGTCTTCAATCGCTTATCGGAAGCGTTCTGATCGTCATCGGCTTTCCGCTTTAGGCCTGAGGTCGTAGTAGACATCGTCTTATTGGACTGGGCTACTATGGTGAACTCTTGACTAAATGTAGCTGTAGACTTCTGAGTGCTGTTTCACGAGGTCTTTCGCAGAAAATGTCGTCGTGAACGCTTTCGGCTAGAAAGAGACTCGAGCGTTTAGAAGCTGCAAGCGAGCTAGGGCTTACCCTCCGGGTGGATTGGCGTTGAGTGAGGCGATGCTGAGCGACAGAGAGTGCCGGCGGTGAGTGAGAAATCTCCACGCCCTGCTTCAACAAACCCGTGAGGTGTCTGGCCTAACCTCTGGCCTGAAGAGAGAGGCTGATTTCGACATAAGTGAAATTATCGGTCGGAAAATACTAGAGGACTTGCTTCAAGGAAAGAAAGGGTGGAAATGAAGTCAATCGAGGACACAAAAAGCAGGTGCAGTGGTGGCGCTGGACTGGGTCATTGGTCAACAAGTACAATCTGAGCCTCGAAGAGTTGGTTACTTCAAGCAGTGACAACTGGCAAGCAAGTGTATAAAAACCTACAACTTGTCACTGCAGCGGTCGGCCGCCTTCTGCTGATCCTGTAACTGTCCGAGCAAGGTTGGCTAAGGCGAAGTCCTTCTAGTTCTCCGCCCACTCTTTTCCCGAGCTCTAAAGAGCCTTAACCTTGGAGCTCACCGCGTTGTCATCGCTTGTATCGAGAAGCTCTCTAACTCCCCATTAAGCTACCTTTGTAGAGTTAATTGCTGCTAAGGTATACTGGAGCTTCCAACTCTCCACCCAATGTTTCCCGAGCAGGGAGCAATAGACGGCATGTCCAAGTCCGCCACGCCAAGAATCAAACCAGTAGGAATCAAACCAGTAGGTAGTTGTCAGAATAGTTGGCGAAAGCCCGCCATGCCAAAAACAAACCCGGTAAAGTTATCAAGAAAGTTAGTAGCGCCCACCTTCTAGAGCGATGCGGTAAGACAAATCCGATCCGGCGTCCACGTGGCACGGGGTGAGTGGTAGTTCCGACTCTCAGGCGACTTTTCTTATAAAAATTTCACGTTCAAGTAGCCTTGTTGCCCAGCGGTTTGTTGCTATTGGCCTCGAATCTTTCGTGTTCTTCATTATCACCAATCTGCTGGAAATAATCTGGAGGCCTTCTGCAGCCGCTTGCCTGAATGCTGATTAGCGGCCTAGTTATGGGTACCTTCGTAGTTACTAGCGTTTCTCTTCAGGTTAGAGGTTGCGCCAGACACGGTTAGGACTCGTCCAAAGTCTTACACTTCGAGTGCTGGGGTGTACTTGCTGGCTAGTTGGTTTAAATAATATAATGACTTAGCCCAGCGCACACTATTGCCTTTATTTTTTAAGTCGTCACTACTGCCCTTGCTCTTCGTGTTGTTGATTAACTCCCCTTTTCCATAACTTTCGTTCCTTGAAGCGAAGTTTTCTAATATCTTCAACTGTAGTCTGCAATACATGTCACTGGAAGCGGTCTTACAGGGGCTGTTAGGCACCGACCGGCCCACAATTCAGCTCGATAGCGATGGGTCGATTCGCCGAAATGCGTCTGGCGTATGTTTCCAAGGTCAAGATAGCGCGCCAAGCGATGTGTCTCACTGCATTGAAAGTTTCCACCTAGTTCTAAAGCTTGAATCAGCATCACTAATGATACTCACCCGCTCAGCCTCACCTCACTTTTCGCCCAATCATAGAAGAGATCAGACACCAATACGTGGAGAACTCGTCTTCCAACCTGGTGGCTGCCTAAGAAATGCTAGCAAAGCGCTCGAGGACGCGATTGAATATCAGTGAGACAGAAAACTTCAACACCGACGCTTCCTAGCCAGCTCTCTAGGTCCTGCAGCTACGATTAACGATGACAATATTGTGTCTCTGGATGACTTATAATCGCGGATAGCAGCGGTGGCAAATGCCGAACGGCGAAGATCCAATTCGAGAAGTGAATCGTCGGATCAGAGCGGACATGAGAGCTACCTAGGCAGCGTCAGATCTGGTATCAATCTTCGGGCCCTTCAGCTTCAGCCAATAAGTAGAGCACTTTAGTCATGGCTAGAGCCTTAGAAGCAGTTCTAAACTTGAACCGCCAGATTAAAGAACTTAGATCGATCACGTGGTAATGACCGATGATATCCCTCGCGGAAAAAGCGTTGGTGAAGGAGTGGCGCGGCCCGGATCAAGATGGGACCTCTACAGGGAGGTATCAAGCTCTAAGGCACTTGGTGATTGCGGGCGGGAGGCTTGGCTTGGAGAAAGTAGATTGAATTGAGAATGAGGTTGTATTGTTCATTAAATAGTTGTATAATGTATATATAGCTTCGTAGTAAGGAGTGTGGCATAGCAAATTCAAAAGGGTTGTACTTTAGAGAGAGTACGTAGAATTAGTGGGAAAGCAGCTGTTTGTAGTTATGTGGAAGGAGAACAGGTGTTGACGTTGTAGATGACGGAGTTCATAACGATGAGGCTAAAGCACGAGTGAGGCTAGATGAGGCTGGGAATGAGGCTGTAAATACAAGCCAGCAATCACTTTGACGCCTAGTGAAGGGAGTGAGCCAACGGAAGGAGGTAGGAGGGTATATTTTGCAACGCCCCCTTAAATGAGTCGCTTGGTATCGCTTACGAGAGAGGCATTGCAAGCTGTTCAACTCGTATATGGATTGGGATTAGACCTCTATTCACTTGGCACAGGCCTCTACCCACTCGGTCCGGAGTGGAGACCTAGTAGTGAGAAGTGATTCTAGACTGACCGTGACACTGATAAAACTGCTGAGCTGACAAGGTCAACCTACTCCTAAGTACAGCATCTCTCCGCGTTTACTAACCTAGAGCGGATTCAATGCTACAGGCGAGGTTGGTGGAATGAGAGTGCAGGAGGCTCTTTCCCATCTAGGCTAAGTCTATCCCGCCAAAGCAGGTTAGTTTGATCAGACGATTGTAGAGGCCGTTAAGTGGAGAGCAACTTGATCGTACAGCCACTTGGAGTCACGTGTAGCGTATGTAGCCCAGCATTGCCAGTTCCTGGTTGACTGTTAGTGCTTTGCGAAGATATTGATTGACAGGCCGTAAAGGAGGCTAGATGATATAGCCACCGCTCAGCAGCCGCCGCCGCCGCCATCACCACCAAACCCTCCTCACATCAATCCACCGAGTGCCATCCCACCCATAAGCCCCCCACCAAGCGCCAACGGCATGCCATACCCACCGCCGTAGCCAGCGCCATATGGCCTCCCATACGGTGCCACCGGACGCATATACCTCCCGGGCGGCGCATACATACCCGACCCATACGGATTGTAGCCATATCCTCTCCCGCCGTAGAGTCCCGAGCCTCCCCTGTACGCCGGGGGCTCAATATAAACGTCCTTGCCCTCGCGATCCTGGCCCAGCAACTGCGGCTGCCCCGTCTGCACAGCCTTGAGCATGGCAGCGCGGTACTTCATGTGGCGGGCGTAGAGCTGGCGTTCCTGCTCTGCGCGGCGTGCACGTGCCTGCTCGCGCTCTTCGTGGGTAGAGCTTGTGAGTTTGTCCTTGAGCTTGCGACCTAGCGAGCGATCCTTTCCGGTTTTCTTGTCGTCGGTGGGTCTGGGTGGGAGCTCTGCATGGGTGCTGGAGCTCGTGCGTGGCGAGTGTCCGCCCTCCTCGTCCGTGTGTTCGGCCATAAGATCTGGGACGCTCGCTCGATGTCGGCCTTCGCTTTCTGCCTCGATGCGCTCGCGTTCTGCACTGGGCAGGCTGCGGAGGTACTCTTCGTCGTCGTAAGGATGGGTCCAGATGCTGCGCGGAGGGTCTTGGTTGGTGTCGACGAAGAATTGATGCTCGTTCTCCGGATCGAAGGTTCGCAGCCAGCCCTTGGGCAAGGGCCGCGCCTCGTCCTCCATGCTTCGACGGTGTTCGGCTGGGATGTCATTGCGAGCTGGGACAGTAAGACGGCTGGTAGGTTGTGATGTAGAGGCAGAGGCGGAGCCGATAACTTGGGAGTAAGGTGGCGGAGCTTCAGAGGGTATTGAGTTGTCTGCCATAGTGTCGGGGTGTTTGGATAGTGAAATAGGGGCTTAAGTGTTGTGAATACGTGTCGTGGAGGAGTCTGGTCCGAAAAGGTAGCAAGAATAAGGTTGGAAGTATAGAAGTACCTATGACGCGTGATGCGCACAAAGCTGGCGCCACAGTCGAGGTCGGCAAATCCCGGTCTGCACCGCCACGCTCGGCGCCGCCACACACCAAATCCTGACCTCATATCGAGACCATAAAGGACGGTATTCTGGACATTCACGGTCGACGTCTCGAATCATGGCCCCAGCAACCTCAGAGCCCCTTTCCTATACATGAACTTGCCCTGCTTCTACTACGTGAGGCTATACGTAAGGCTATACAAATTGGCATAGCTATGCAGCCTCTCCGTTTTACGGCGCATCCTTTCCAATTCGTGCAGCCGTATATATAACCTTACGTACAGCCTCATGTACGGCTATATAGCCTTTCCGATTTGTATAGCCTTATATACGGGCTCGCGTACAAGCTGTATATACGGCTGCACAAATCGGAAAGTATGCGCTGTAAAACGGAGAGGCTGCCATGCCAATTTGTATAGCCTTATATATAGCCTCACGTACAAGCTCACGTACGAGCTCACATACGAGCTCACATACGAGCTCACGTACAAGCTCAGTACGAGCTCACGTACGGCTGTATATACAGCTGCACAAATCAGATAGGTGTCGCTGGAGGCTATGTTGTACATAGCCGCATTTGCAGAGAGCATTCGGAATTAGTGAGCAAGTTAAGCGAGCGAATCGGAGGCTACTCCGTGGTGACTCCCCTATAATAAAGAGCTCCAAATTCAAAATGTAGGTCATCGCAAGAGGCGTAGAGGATTGAGGTTGTGGCGGTTGTTGCCACTCACTAGCCATAGTTGCCGGATTTAGTTCCCGTAGTGGGCTGCTTCAGACCCTCATCTGCTAAGCTTCCGCCAGAACAATATTCATTCAGGCTTCACTCCATCTAAGAACCACGGTGCAAATGTCTCCTCCACCCACTTAAATAGAACCCTCAGCACCTCCAAGATAGTATAACACCCAATAATATCGGCCGTAGTGCCGATATCCACAGCATCAATGAGTTGAATCTCATGCGCTGAGTCGCTGGCAAGGTACAACTTCCAGCGGGCGTCGGTAATCAAGAGCAGAGGGAGCGTCATAGCCACGGGATCCTGGATAAGCTGGCGCAGGCGGTTGAAGTAGGCCATTGCCCAGACGGAGAGCTGCACCTCGCCGTTCTCACTGCCGCCGTCAGGGGAATTTGTCTCGATGCTGAGAACAACGGGTTCGTAGCAGAGCGGGGAGTACTCGGAGGGGTTGCTGGTGCGCTGAAGTTTGCGGGGAGAAGCAGCAAGGCGGTTGATGACGTGGGCCGTAGGGATTAGAGGAGGACCAAGGGTAACGGCAAAGTCGATCATCTTGCCCTTCAAAAGCTCGCCGTATTCGTTGCCCGGCACAAGCTCCTTAATGACCCGCGCAGTGGTGATGTTGTAGTACGAGAAGCCAGGGCAACCAAGCACGGCTTGCTTCAGCATCTGGCTGTGCACAAGTTCGTTCCAGCTCGGTTCGTGGAGGTGCTTCGTTTTGCACGCCGAAGTCTCGTTCCGAATCTCCCGCATGGCTTTGAATTCGTCCTTTAATTGTTCGTGGGTCTTGCCATTCGGTGTCTTTGCCACGTAGTCCTCCAGTTCGTCAAGGTCACCATTGGCGTCCTGTTTCACCTCAGTCTGCTGAATTGTTAGCTAGCAGGCTGTAAGAGGTGTGCTTCGGAGTTGTACCTCGATGCCTAGCGGAATAACGCCCTTCGACCGCCGAGACAGCGCTTGAATCGCCTTGTACAATGTTCTCACGTCCTGCGGGGCGTCTGTGCTTAATGTCGCCATCTTAGGGACCACAGGCTTCTTGGCGATTTGAAGAGCGACCATGCGGCAGATTGGGCTGCGCGACCGGTTCGAGGTTGTTGATTCGTGGGTCGACTCAACCTCGGCGTCCTCGGCATCCTCACCGTCCTCATCTGCGTGCTCCTCGGACACGCTGGGCGTCATGACCGGTGCTGGCCTTGTGTGCAGGTCTGGGATTGGCAGCGCTGGAGCAGCTGCGCGCTTCCGACGAGTCGGGCGTGGCGTCGCATTAGGGTCCACGACATGCTGCGTTGAGAGCAAAATAGGTTCCACCGCCGCTATGACATCCTCCACTGCCACCGCCTCCTTCGTTATAATCCGCGCCTTACCCACCATCTTAGTCTGCTTGCTCGACTTCCTCGTTGGCGACGGCGAGTCCTGTGACATTGCGTGCGTTGGTGCGTTGAGTGCTCGCTGTCGCTTTTGATTCGGCGGATCGATCTCGGAGAGCGCAGCGCGTCGTCGTTTCGGCTGTGCGAAGGATGTATATGTGGAGGGAGGCGGAGAGGAGAGGTAGGCCTCGGGTGCGGGGCGCCTTCGAGGCTTCTGCAGGTACGCGGCAGGGATTTCGGGGTTGGGCGGCGGCTCCAAATCGCCGCCGGCAGCGTGGACGTCGGCCAACCATGCGTTTGCGTAGGCCATGGGCGCAACGATGGAAAGGGAGCGGAGCGATGGGTGTGAATGCGTGGGGAGGAATATGCGGGTGGAAAGATGGACAGCGACGGAGGAGGAGTCGTTGTGACGTGCATGCTGCATGCATGGGTTGTTGCGGCAGCTTGTTGCTGGGCCAAGCCACCTTCAGTGATTTCACGGGAGATTCAGTCACGTGACCAGAATATGACAGCGGCTTATTTTTGATTGGTCAGACATGATCACGTGACTGAATCTCCCGTGAAAACACGGTGGTAGCTTACCGAATACAATACGTTAATTTACTTATATATAATAGGGTGGCCAGGATGCTTGCCCGGCCAGCTTGCTTGCCGACTACGTTAATTCTCTTATAACGTACCTTGCGGGTGAGCTGCCCATGCGGGCGAGCTGCCCAGTCCGTGCACCACTAGAAATTCAATAATCTAACCTTAAATAACTCTACAACCACCTAATAAAAAGTTATACAAATTTAATGTATTATTCTTATATATATAAATACTTAGTATATAGAATATAGAGTCTATTCTTATAGTAGTTAGCTAGTAATAAAGGGTAAGGTCTAAAATAGGGGTCTAAATTTAATAATTAGTTAACTACTATAAAAATAGACTTTATATTCTATATACTAAGTATTTATATATATAAGAATAATATATTATATTTGTATAACTTTTTATTAGGTAGTTGTAGAGTTATTTAAGGTTAGATTATTGAATTTCTAGTGGTGCACGGACTGGGCAGCTCGCCCGCATGGGCAGCTCACCCGCAGGGTACGTTAAATTGGAACACTAGCTTACTAAGGTAAGCTACTTCCAACATATCCCACCTGCAACCACTATGAAGTCTCCTGGTCGATCCATTATCCAGCGTTGATCACATGGGCATACCTAATCCATGCTGTGCTTCTGACCGCGAGAGCCGTCAGTCGCGCATTCAAGTCATCCCCTCCGCAAGTCAACCCCCGGCATAGACGCATAGTCAACCATGCAAGTGTTGCGGCGTGACCCCTACCTAGGTACTCTCATGACGATCAACAACCGCATGGATTCCAAGCGGTTTAGACCCCTGGCCTATCACCCTGAGCCATCCCAGTCATCTAATTTGATTGCGAGACTGTGGAAGGATCCAGCCGAGGGAGCGTAGCAAGAAGGATGGGTAGAGATTCCATCATAGCAGTCCCACCTTCCTTTCCAGAAGCCATCATGTAACCTCACAAATGGCGGCAGGCGGCTCTAACAGAGGTTTGTGATAACTTCTCCGCAAGTCGTACGCCTATGCCCTGATGCTGTGGTACCTGCAGTGTCCTGCCACGGTACAAATTCATCGCTGTACCTCTGAGAAGTTTCTATCATCATTCCTACTGAGCTCTGTCTTGTCTTCTTCTTTCGCAGTGACAGCATGAACCTCTCACGATCAGGTCCTCTATTCATTCTCCTTTTCTTTGCGGCCATAGCATATGCTCAGAATTCCACTAATTCAACCTTCGACCCGCTGCAATACGTTGACCAACTAATTGGAACCGCAAATGGGGGCAAGCATATCATCTATAGCTGACTCTCCTCCCAGTCCACTAATTCAGACGATAGGAAACGTATTTGCCGGCGCCACAATTCCATACGGTAATGTCAACCCTCATCGAGCAAACGTCGGGCACTAAGTATGTCAAGGAATGGCCAAAGCAGTCGCAGACGTGGACTCGGAGAGCAACCAAGGCGGTTTCACGTCGGAAGGGGGCAAAGTCACTGGATTCTCCTCTATGCACGATAGCGGCACCGGCGGCAGCCCATCCCTTGGGAACTTCGCTTTTTTCCCCTACGCCAGCTGTGCTGGTGACGATGTCAATGGCTGCACATACCCGAAGAGCGCAAGAAAACTACCCTACATCAATGAATCCGTCAAAGCATCTCCTGGGTATTTCAGCATTCAGTTATCCAGCCGGGTTACCGTCGACATGACTGCCGCGCATCATACCTCGCTGTTTCGATTCAGATTTCCCGAAGGCTCTGATGGATCGCCTCTGGTACTCTTAGATTTGACGGATCTAGCGAACTCTCGTCAAGACAATGCCACTATTCATGTCGATGGAGCTTCTGGCAGAATGACTGGCAGTGCTCGCTTTTTGCCGAGCTTTGGGTCCGGTAACTTCGTGGCATACTTCTGCGCTGACTTTCACGGCGCCAACATTCGTGATAGCGGAATCTTCGCCAACAGCCGTGCGAGCGCAGATGTCAAAGACTTAAAGATCTCTCGTGGTATCAATGGCTTCCCTCTTCCTGGTGGAGGATTTATCCGTTTCGCGTCAGCAAATGAGCCCGTTCTTACTAGACTGGGCCTGAGCTTGATTAACAGTGATAGAGCTTGCAGTCACGCGGAGGCCGAGATCCCCAACTTTGATTTCGATGCTGCCCAAAAGGCCGCAGTAAGCGCTTGGAGAAGCAAATTAAGCCCAATCAAAATATCGACCACGGGTGTTAGCTCTTCTATGCTCACTAACTTCTACAGCGGGATCTACAGGACTATGGTAAATCCACAAGACTACACCGGCGAGAATCCTCTATGGCAGAGTGATGAACCGTACTTCGATTCTTTTTATTGGTTTGTGCTACTAGCCTCCTTTCGTGGACGTTCACTAATCGTTTTGCAGCCTTTGGGACTCTTTCCGGTCCCAGATCCCATTCTTGACCATTTTGGACCCTCAAAGCGTCACTCGGATGATTCGTTCGTTGATCGACACGTACTCCCACCTCGGGTGGCTCCCTGATTGTCGTATGTCGCTATGTAAGGGCTTCACCCAAGGCGGTTCGAACGCCGATGTGGTTCTTGCGGATGCTTTTATCAAAGGCCTCAAAGATGGTATCGACTGGGACACTGGCTACACGGCCGTTGTAAAAGATGCGGAAGTGGAGCCCTACGATTGGTCTAATGAGGGTCGTGGCGGACTCGATAGCTGGAAAGCACTAGGTTACATACCTGTCCAAGACTTTGACTACAAGGTACTCAACACCGTTTTCGTCCCTCATCTGATTCATCTAAATCAGAATATGACAGGGCTTCGGCACCATGACCCGCTCTATATCCCGCACCCTCGAATACAGCTATAACGACTTCGTCATCTCCCAAATCGCCGCCGGTCTCAACAAAACCGCCGACGTCGAAAAGTACAAAGCGCGCAGCTCCAACTGGAAGAACCTCTTCAAAGCCGACCAGACCTCTCTCAAACCCGACGGCACCGACACTGGCTTCGTCGGCTTCTTCCAGCCCAAATACCTCAACGGCACATGGGGCTTCCAAGACCCCCTGAAATGCAGCAACACCGATCTCGACCCCAACAGCATCTGCTCGCTCCAGAACACCGCCGGCGAGACCTTCGAAAGCAGTATCTGGGAATATTCCTTGTACGCTGTCTCGCCCTACCCTCCCCTCCCCCCTTCAACCACTCTAAACTCCTAGCTAACGCTTCAACACCAGCTTCGTCCCCCACGACCAATCCACCCTCATAACCACCCTCTCCGGCCCCGCCGCCTTCGTCCGCCGCCTCGACTACCTCCACAACCAAAACGTCACCTACATTGGCAACGAGCCCGCCTTCCTCACCGTGTTCCAGTACCACTACGCCGCCCGCCCCGCCCTCTCCGCCCTGCGCGCGCACGCCTACATCCCCGCCTCCTTCTCCCCCACCCCCACCGGCCTGCCCGGCAACGACGACAGCGGCGCCATGGGCTCCTTCGTCGCCTTCGCCATGCTGGGCCTGTTTCCGAACCCCGGGCAGGACGTATATCTGATCACGCCGCCTTTTTTCGAGTCTGTCAGTATCACCTCCCCGCTTACGGGGAAGACCGCTACCATAAGAAATGTGAACTTTGATCCGGGGTATGCGGCGGTGTTTGTGCAGAGCGCGACGCTGGATGGGGAGGTTTATACGAAGAGTTGGGTGGATCATAGCTTTTTTACCGAGGGGAAGGAGTTGGTGCTGACGCTGGGGAGGAATGAGAGTACGTGGGGGACGAGGGCGGAGGATTTGCCGCCGAGTTCAGGGAGCTATTGAAGGGTCTGTAAATCTTAATCGGCGCTCACAAATCTATCAGTTGCGTTATTTCCGCCGTTGTTTGTTTATACACATCAGCACCGTACGTATACACAGTTAATCGACAATACCCGATAATGAACCATTACGTCGAGCATAACAGACCTCTGCGCCTAATAGCGGCCCCCCAGTCATTTTTTCTTTCTCGAAGAAGAAGTCTTACAAGACCCCAATGATCTCCCCAACAACACTCATGAACAACCCCTTCGGGTCGAACTTTTCCCTCACCGCCTTGAACCGCTTCAGGTATCCCGGGTCGAGATGCTTCACCGCCTGCCGAAAGACATCTCTCGTGTTCTTGGTCCAATGCGGGCGACAGGGAAACTCGTCGATAAGGGTCTTCGCCAACGCGTGATCTAATCCCCAACGACTCTAGTCAGCTGATTATCCAAGGAAAACAGAGAAGGCCCAAAGTTATTGTAAGAGGGAAGAGAGAGAACTCACAAAACGGCTCATTGAACCTCAACCCATCACCTACACTGGGTTTGAAGCTAGGGAAATCAAACATCATCGCCCCCTTACTCCAATCCGCCCCATCGCTCGTATTATACGTCACCTGCCCCAAGAAATCAAAATATGCTTTCCCGAACTTGATGTTGATGCCGCTGCGGTACGTGCTCGTCATGACGATGCCCTTGGTGGCTTCGTCATCGAACGCTTGCCGGACGCGCTTGAGCACCGCATTGGCTTGCGTGACAGGAAAGGCGAGCTCGAGCGTGTAGCCGCGCAGCCCAAAGTCCCACTCGGTGCCGTAGCCCGGGTAAAGGCCACCGATCAGAACATCGTAGTCCCAGCCGTAGACGGGCCAGGCCATGATGGCTTTGTCAGTGATCTTGTCATGGAAATTTGGGGGGTTCCAGAGGGTGAAGAAGAGGCGTTCGATGGCCTGCAAGGGGTGAGGTTAGTACTCCGCGCCGGGTTAGCGTGTTCAATGTCACTTACTCGGTTGGAGGAAGCAAAATATTTGCCGGAGTTTAGAAGGGAGAGTGCGGTGTTGGCTTCTGTGCGCGTCAAAGAGAAGGTGGATTGGAAGCCCTCTTGGTTAGAGGTGTTCGTCGGGACTGGGTCGTAGTAGCGGTAGTGGAATTTGCGGAGATACGGCCACCACTAGTAAAACATGTTAACTTCGGATCATAGATAGATATCGGTCAAAAGACCCGTCAAGAAAGCTTGAGGCTCACCCAGAAGTTTGCAGTAGCATAAGGGCTGATGAGTGCGTAGATATCGCCATCAAGCACCTCATCTTCGTCCAGACTAATCAAAGTGGGTTCAGTTGAGCACACAGAATTTAACAATAGTAGACTTACGTTTCCTGCTTAGCATAAACCTTGAAATCAGGAAAGATTCTAAACTTCATCCTCGCAATCGGCCCTAGAAGTCCCAGCGACGTTGAGGCGGCAAGCCACTCATCATCGGTCTCATCTCGGACCACCTTCCTCAAACTCCCAGACCCATCGATGATGTGAATCTCCAGCGCCCCAGCGGCGACCATCGAATCTTCCCTTAACGAGGACCGATGGGCTCCCATTGCCACAGAGCCAGCAAGAGTGATGTTCCAGTTCACTAGTGCGTAACCGACCGAAGCTCCACGAGCGTGAAGGTACTCGGCGAGCTGGAAAAACGTGACGCCAGCTTCTATCATGACCGAGCCTGCTTCCAGATCAAAGTCGTAAATGCCATTGACGTTCTCAGTGCGGATGATTATGGTGTTGGGATCGTCCGTGCACATCGTGTCGTACCACATATGGCCTTTTCCGGAAGCGCGAACCGGGGTGTTGGATTTCACGGCTTGTTGAACGATCTGGACCATTTCGTCCACGTTGCGGGGGTCGTATACTGCGGATACGGCGTTGCAGGCTGGGAAGCCTTCGCCGTCGAAGGTGTAGTATGGTACTGCTGAGAGGAAAACTCAGCGAGAGCTGGAGAGAAGGAAGAAGTGGGGAACATATGTATTGGAGAGAGTGGGACAAGAGATTGCTCAGAAGCCGACAGACTAATTGAAAAATGATGAAAACCAAATTCTCTTACCTTTCTGCTCTGAATTGGCAGTCGATGTGCTCCATGCAAATGGCTCTGCTCTCAGCGGTGCCTGTATCTCAGGCTGCAAATGAGAGTCCAATCCATACACTGAGAGAACCATTACCATCATATTGGCCATCCAGCCCAATGGCATTGCCATCATAGGCGTATACATAGCCCTTGGCTTTTCTTCGAGTGGTGTTTGTAGTGGCAAAGGTACCTGGGTGTGAGCAAAAGAGGAAAAGAGCTATACTGAGGACATGAGCAACCGATGCAGAATAGAGGGACCACGCAACCAGTTCCCGATGAAAGAACAGTGTCAACAAGATTATTATCGTCGTCGTCGAAGTCTCCTCATGCAACTTTCGAGATGATGTCGAGAAAACACACTAATACCCTAATAGCATAGTACGACTAAAGGTCACCCCCGAGAGGGGTGTCCTTAAGCTGCACCACGCTAGATACTCGCCCCACCTCACCACCAAACCCGCATCGTGACATTTTCTCAAGCTGTCAACACCACTCACAATGGCCGACGCGGACCTCGAAGAGGTACACCAATCTCCCAAAGTCCCCCACCCCATCCATCTTACTAACCTCCCCCAGATCCGGCGCGCGCGCCTCCAACAGCTCCGCCAACAGCAAGACAGCCCCGGCGCAGGTGGGGGAGAAGGCTCCCAAGAAGACGCGAAACGGTAAATCCCCCCATTCTCCCCTACGACCAGTTCTTTTCTAACCTGTACCCACAGCCAAGCCGAGGCACAAGCCCGCTCCTCCCTCCTCTCTCAAATCCTCACCCCCTCCGCCGCCGACCGGCTTGGCCGCATCCGCCTAGTTAAGGAATCGCGCGCCACGGCCGTCGAGAACCACCTGATCACGCTGGCGCGTAGCGGGCAGTTGCGGACGAAAGTGACGGAAGAGCAGCTGAAGGACCTGCTGGCGAGCGTCGCGGAGCAGCAGGAGGAGCAGGCGGCGAAGATTACAATTACGCGGAAGGGAGGGGGAGGGGGGTGGGATAGTGATGATTTGGATGATTTGCTTGAGGGGGTGTAGGGTTGGGGCGGGAAAGGAAGGGATGGGGTGCATGAATCGGCAGGCGTTTTTGGCTTTTTTTTGGGGGGGGGGGAGGGCTCGGGATATCACTCATACTCATACTTCAATGACAAGAAAAGTTGGACTGGCTTGGTTTGCAATTAAACGTATTTAGTCTTCCTATGTGGAACGAATACAACAGCCCCATGAATTGGAGTCAGTGGTTCTCCCCTGTCCCATCATCTACGCCACGCACCCCAACAAACGGTACGCTGTCCCCAAGCTCATGTGATATCATCATCGTCTTCCCCTTGACTAATTCCTTGATCATGAAATTCGTCACACAGCTCACTCCCAAGAGCTCGCCCCTCTTTACGATCCACCCGTTCATGTATTCAATCTCTGTCCGTCTTCCCGCGCGCATGTCCGCCAACATACTGCTCACATTCTCCCTCGTCGCGTTTGCCACGCCCACGACCAGTGTCTCCAGTCGCCCGGCTCCGAAGCGCTGCTCGACATTAGGTACGTGGCTGAGCTCGGGGAGGGAGCGAATAACGAGGGAAGCTTCCGCGAGGAGGAGGCGCATCACGCGCGTGAGAGCATAGTTGTAAAGGATGGCGCCGTTACGGGCATCGAGGAGGACGGTGAGGGGGTTAATGACCGAGTTGACGGCTAGTTTCTCGAGCTGCAGCTGAAGGACATCTTGAGGAGAGAAGGCGGTGGCACAGAGGACGGGTGTGCGGAGGAGGGTGCGAAGGAGGTGGCGCGCGGTCTTGGGCCAAGTGGAGGAATACGGCTGAGGGCTATCGGGATCGGAATTGGCAGGGCGTTTGGGTTTTGCTGGGCTTATTTCGTCGATGCCAGGATTGAAACGCGTGACTGGAGCAAGGGGGTAGTATTTGGTAGCGTCTGGACTGTCGCGGGCGTGTGGAAGGATTCCTAGAGCGATAGTGCCGAAGCCTGCATGGTTGGTGGTAAAAGGATTGTCAACCTGGGTACCATTAAGGCCATGTGAGTTTATTCCCAGCATGTAGTGTGGCCGAGTGGTAGCGTCTGGGAACACCTTCTCGTTCACTTCATCGACTGTGCCCATGCCGTTTTGGAGGAAGAGGATCACGGAGGAGGGGAGCAGGCGGTGGCGGACCGACAAGAGGGCCGAAACCACCGTGGATGATTTGCAGCAGACGATGAGGGAGTGAATGGGCTCTGTACATTCGCCTTCGAGGAATGTGGGACCGGTCTTTTGCTCAGAGGCGAAGGGGTCAGACGAGCTGGAGCTCTCGGGGCCGTCAACTGCGGTTTCACGGCCGTGAGAACGGGGGCGAGGGAATGCTACTTCGGCGTCGAAGCCATGTATGATCTCTTCGAGACCATTTGTGACCACTCTAAGCTTCTGATCCGATTGCAACCATTGCTGCTTGTATAGCGCGCGATGGAATATGAGGGTGATAGGTGGAGGGTTGGGGATGCCGCGGATCGAGTGGGCAATGAAGCGGCCTACATTGCCCACGCCTATGATGTGGATTCGCCGGTCAAAAACTTCTTCGCTGCGGTAGAAGTCTGCGACATTTCGAAGGGGCTGGAAGGGCTCTATATCGTCTATTTCGTTCGCGCTGAAGCTGTCAGTTCGAGTCTAGATGAGATGGAAGCATGCCCATACCTCTCGCCCTCCTTCGGTTCTCCCTCTTTCCTCTCGCCCATAGCGTCCCGTGCCCACCATGCTGGACGTCGAGCTGTAGACTGGAAGAAAGCCACCCGGCCCAGCGCATTGTTACCAGATCTGCATCGGAGGTGTCTGTGAAGCATCCGTGGCCGAAGCCGAGGGAGGGTGTGGGAGATAAGGAAAGACAGGATGAAAGAGAGATAGAGCGAGACGATTACATGTGTACAATGTGGATGCAAGCAAGCAAAGAGGTCCAGCAATTCTGGCGAGTAGAAAGAGCGCTGATGTCAGGACTCGGTGCAGTGGATAGACGACGGCGATTCTTGGCATTATATCCTCTACACCGCAGCTCGCCATCGATGACCAAACACGAACTACAAATATACCCCAGCTGCCACTCCCCCCTTTGCGCTCGTAGACTCTTCAGATAGCCATAGACTGCTTCCATAATTATTCTCTAAATACCCCGCACCATGGGAAAACCACGAGCAAGTGTCTCAGTCTCGTGCATGTCCACCAGCAGCTAATGCTTACCTCAGATGATAATTCTCGTGCGGCACGCCCAGTCAGAGGGCAACAAGAACCGCGACATACACCAATTCATCCCCGACCACCGCGTGAAACTCACAGCAGAGGGCCAAAACCAGGTATGAGAGTGGCATCCTTCGCCCGAGCCGCTGTATCTAACTACCCCTCCACAGGCTGAAGAAGCAGGACACAGGCTCCGCTCGATGCTCAAGCCCGACGACACCCTCCAGTTCTTTACCTCGCCCTACCGACGTACTCGCGAGACCACCGAAGGCATCCTCAGGTCTTTGACCTCAGACGAACCCACCCCCTCGCCGTTCCCCCGCCACAAGATCAAAGTGTTTGAAGAGCCTCGACTCCGCGAGCAGGACTTTGGCAACTTCCAGCCATGTTCTGCGGAAATGGAGAGGATGTGGCAAGAGCGGGCCGACTATGGCCATTTCTTCTACCGCATCCCCAGTGGCGAGAGTGCTGCCGATGCATATGACCGCGTTAGTGGCTTCAATGAGAGCATGTGGCGGTCATTTGGAGAAGAGGACTTTCCAAGCGTCTGCGTGCTGGTCACACATGGGCTTATGACGAGAGTCTTCTTGATGAAGTGGTAAGAACCCGCTTGCTCTGGTTTATTTCGTTCACATCACTTACGTGTACCAGGTATCACTGGTCTGTGGAATACTTCGAAGACCTCCGGAACGTCAACCACTGCGAATTCATCGTCATGAAGCAAAGCCAATCCAACGGCCGCTACATCCTCCAGAACGAGCTACGCACTTGGTCTGAACTCAAACGCCGTGCCGGCTCTCTCGAGAAGCACTCCGCCAGTACCACCTCCTTAACTTCCTCCAAAGGTCCCCCTCCACCCCCTTACACGTCCTCTCCAACCATCCCCGTGCGCCGCTGGGGCGGCTGCGCCAACGGCTGCAACCACTCCCAAATCGTCTTCCCCCGCCGCGCCAAGCGCCAGAACACGGCGGACTTCACAAACAACACCTCCCTCCCCGCGCCCGCCCTCCCTACCACCACCCCGAAAACCAACGATGACCCCCCTATCCACACCCACACCAGCTCCAAGCCCTCCCAGCAAGAACCAGACGCCCTCCCCCCCACCATCGCCGAACCCACCCCCTCCAAAAACCCCCGCAAAGCCAGCACCGCCTCCACCTCCACCAAACCCCCTGAGACCCTCCTCCCCCCAATGTCCCCCAACGACGCCTCCGCCTCGGCCGACCCCCTCTCCACCTCCTCCTCCGACGGGCCCAACACCTCGGAACAGGAAGACGCCGCCACCGCTATCCCGCTGACCCGCTACCCGCCCGCGCCCCGCGACCCCTCTGTCCTGCGCCACCTGCACCCGGGCCGCGACTTTGGCGGCTCGCGCTCGGGCGCCGGCACGCCCGGCAGCGAGCCAACAGGGGGGCTGTCAGACGACAGCGACTATTTCCCGAATATGCACCAGCACCACCATCAGCAGCACCAGCAGCAGCAGCAGCATCATGGGGGGCATCATGGGCATGCGAAGCCGAAAGCGGAGGCGGCCGGGAAGCAGGGGAGTCGGTTTCGGGGGCAGCGGGACAGGGAGAGGGAGAGGGATAGCGCGCAGAGTCGGGAGCGGAAGGTGGTGATGCGGAAGATGAGCGAGGCGGAGTGGGTCGCGGAGAGCGGGATGGGCAGTGGGGCACGGGCGGATGCGCTGGGGGATGGGGATGAGGTGAGTGATGATTTGGGGCAAGTGACGGGGAAGCCGGGGGGAAAGGAGAGGGAGAGGGAAAGGGAGAAGCCGATTTTGGAAGAGGCGTTGAAGGGGTGTATGGAGTGTGAGGAGGGGGAGGATGGAGATGGGGAGGAAGAGGAGGATGGAGAGAGGCTGGATGAGAGTGTGAGAGACGGGAAGGTGGGGGCCGAGGAGGTGGAGAGGTTGAAGGCGGTGGAGAGGTGTGGGTTTGGGGAGGTGTATTGAGCGTGTGTTTGTCTGGGCTAGATATCACCAAGGGGTTGCGCGTCGCACGATTCTCGTATGCTGCGGCTATGAATTATGAACTTAAGATAACCTAGACTGATAAATGGGGGTTTGGCGTTGGTCTTTAGACGGGCTGGGGTGGCAGATAGAACGACTGAAGATATCTAGATACGTCTTCGGCGAACCAGAAAGAACTTATATTGCGTTTGGATCATTCGGCCTGGAGTGTCATATCGATTACCAAAAAGGTACTTGCAAGAAATCACCCACTCAAACCTGCCAGGGGTGCTACAGTCTTCTCTCTTTACCCTCAGATTCGCAGTGAAATCTCCCATTAACGCAGTACGCAATTAGCGTATTATCTTATCATTTTGCATTTCATTTACTTAAGGGCATAGTATACAAGCTTTTCGCTTCTACCAGACCAACGCACGGTTTTTCTAACCAGGTGCAGTACCCACGTCCCGCGGTCACAACCCCTTCTCTACTCCTCAGGCTGCCCAATCGGCCCACTCGCCTGCTTCGCCGCCTTGGCCGCCACAATATCGTCCACCCGCAGCAGCATACACGCGCTCTCGACGGCCGTCTTGATGCTCTGCTCTTTGATCACCATCGGCTCCCAGATGCCGTACGTCTTCATGTCCACCACCTTCCCGCTGTCGCCATCGATCCCCCACGAGCTGCCGCTGAAGTCCGCGCCCTCGGCGTGCTTTGCCCGTAGCTGGGTCAGCACGCGGATGGGGCTGTTGCCGGAGTTCTGGATCAGCGTGCGCGGGATCACCTCCATCGCTTCTGCGACTGCGCGGTACGGCCACTGCGCCACGCCCTCGACGCTCTTCGCCATGCGCTCCAGGCCGACGGCTACGGCCATTTCCGTTGCGCCGCCGCCAGGGCACAGACGCGGGTTCCAGATGACGTTCCGGGCGACCCCCATGGCGTCTTGGAGGTTGCGCTCGACTTCGTTGAGGATGTCTTTTGAGGGGCCGCGGAGAAGGATAGTGCAGGCTTTGGGGTCTTGGCATTTTGTCAGGAAGGTAAAGTACTCGTCGCCGATTTTTGAAATTTCGAAAAGGCCGCAGTGCGTCCCGATGTCGGCGAGAGTGGCGGAAGGGATGGCGTTTACGATGGTAGCGCCCGTAGCGCGGGCGATTCGATTGTTGTCTGTCTTTCGGACGCGGCGGATGGCGGTGATGTTCGCTTTTACGAAGTAGTGTTGGGCGAGGTCTGGAGAAGTCAGTTGAGCTCCTAGCTACTTAACGGGAACTGGCCTACCGCTGACGCCTTTCTCAGTGATGACGAGGTCGGGCTTTAGCGCGATGATGGCATCGGTCATGGCTTTGACCTGCTCTTCTTCAATCTGCAGTATCCGGTTCCAGTCCTCTTCCTTGCTGATTTCGATGTTCGTCTGGCTCTCGCCCTTCTTGTACTCGAGTGGGCAATCCAGAAGCAGGATCCTGGGGTTCTCTATCCGTCTCCGCATCTTGGGATGTGTGATGTCTTTGTTGAGCATGACGCCGTCCAGGACCTCGCTGTCCTCAATCTCACCACCGGGGATCTTCTCTACGCGGGCATATCGCTTGATGTCCACCTCTGCTTTTGTTGCTCCCGCGTCAAACGAGACTGTGCGGACGGCTTTAAGGGCTAGGCCGCACATCAGGTCTGACCAGCGCGAGACGAACTTTGTGCCAATTGATGCAGATATTAGGGCAGTCATGGCTTTGTCGTCGTCGATGTTTACTGGGATTGAAATCTCTTCGATGATCTTGAGAGCGTCGGCTAGAGCGCGTTTATAGGCTTGGATTATCACGACGGGATGGATGTTTCGCTCGAGTTGGGGGAGAGCTTGGGCGAGCATTTCACCGGCTATATTCAATGTCAGTATTTTCTATCGACCATGATTCAGAGCTTCGTCGTCAACGTGCCTAATATTATGACGGTTGTGGTGCCGTCTCCAACCTCTTCGTCTTGTGTCCGGCTCAGTTCAATCATGCTCTTCGCGGCCGGATGCGCCACCTCGATCTCGCGGAGAATGGCATGGCCGTCGTTGGTGAGCACGATGCCACCCATGGGGTCCAGCAGCATCTTCAGCATGGCCTTGGGGCCTAGACATGACCGGATGATGTCTGCGACTCTGTGACATGGTGTGAGCATATGAACAAGCAAACGGATACCTTTTCACTTACGTCTTCGCAGCAGTGATGTTGGAGAGCTGCGCCTTGCGGCCGAACTGTCTCTCTCCGCCCGTCTGGGTGTCTGGTCTCGATTAGCTGGTGATGTTTTGGAGGCCTGGAAGAGCATACTCATCACGACCACCGGAGCTTGCATATTTGCGGTTGATCCTCTCGGAGGATGAGTTGGGTATCAAAGACGAGAAGGTGTAGAATAGCGGTACACAGGAGCGTGGATGTGGTTGTACTTCGTATAATCGAAGCCCTCCCCCACTGACCGCGTCGGTCCCTCCGCCGCGTATTTTCAAAAATTGGCGAGTAGGTACGGCGGACGACAGCCACTTTGACGTCTCGTATGCCGTAGCCGTTTATTACATTAAATTACTTTTATGTCAGCGGTAGGACACCGTCTGTCGCACGTGCGCGTAGCTCTCATCCCGAGCCCCTGCCTCTTGGCATTCCGCTAGCGTGCTTGCAGCTAGTCCCAGCCTCCCCGTGATCCAGATGGCTGCCTCTACAAGAACGAATGGAAGCCCGCCTCTCGAGCATCTCTCATCCGTCCTCCAAAAGCCCTCCAAGCCCGCCCGCAGCCTCACTCTCCGCCATTTCACCCAGAGCCTTCTTTGCTCACCCTTCACACGCTCTTTCCTCCATCTCCTCTTCTCCTCTTTCTTCCTACCTGCAGCCACCCCTCAGCTCTCATCTCTCACTAAGCTCGACCTTCCTGTCGCTCAGCTCCACCGCGGCCCCCATTGCCCTTCTCCTGTTGCCGACTCAATCGCGTGCTGTCGCCCGTGTCCATACCTAACTCACCTACCCCCTTCTTGACTACTGACAAGCAGTGACAATGGGTCTTAACTACCTCGCCTCTTCACCTACCGTCGTCCTCCCGCCCCAGCAGCCATCCCAATTCTTTGCCGACTTCAAACCTGCCCATCATCAGCCGCTACCTTCGTCAAGTATGGGCAAGTTCAGGGCCAAGTATCCAACTCCGCCTTCGCTCAACTACCTCGCCGCCGTCTCCAATTCCTCGGCAGGACGCAAGCGGTCTATCGCCGACGTCGACGACCCGGAAGAGAACTCCCCAGATGGTGCCGTCCAACGCCAGCTGCCTGTCAAGCCCAAGGCTGAGCCCGTCTACGGTCCTGGCATGACGCTGATCTATCCCGACGAACCTGAGCGTACTATCGCTGCCGAATCGCAAACCGGCACCTGGTTCGAAAATAAGCTCGACACGGAGAAAGCACCCGCCGTGAGGCCCATCGCCATGTCGCGCAAGTCTCAGCGTCTTGATTCCGCCATCGCCATGTCCGCTTCGCCTACGCGACATCCAGCCGATAACATCATCGACGAGAAAGGCAACACGGTTGATGCCCTCATCACGTCGCTCGGCATCGGCTGGAAGAACATCATGACCAACGACATGCTCCGCGACGCGTCGCGCGCCTACTCGAGAGTCATCGAGAACCACTTCAACCTCACCGAGCCTCTCATCATGCTCCAGAGCGAGGCACTGTCGGCGTACCTAGTACGCGCAAAGGAGTGTGGCGTCCAGGGCTACTGGCTCTTTGACGACAGTCTTCAATGGTGCCAGCGCGTTGGATGGTCCCTGCAGAGAACCGCTAGCAATCTCATGGCGGGACCAATTCCTGCTGTCGAAGGCGAGCGCATCGTATCGCGCCCGCGCACTCCTCGGTGTGTTGTTGCCGAATCATCGCAGGTCATGGACATGACAGCTCCCCAAGACATCCCAGCGATGGAGGACGTCGTTATGGAGATGTAGCTCTTGCCATCGCGTCCATTCAATCAACGCACACGGGACATCTAGTTCATCTACAGCAACTATTTCTCGGAATCTACGCCATCGTCTATCTCGCTTTCCTTATCGACGTGCTCTCGGATTCTATCTGCGTATCATCACTGGGCTTTCTGGATCGGCGTTTGGGGTTGGACTGCTTGCCGTCTTGCTGGGTTGGAGGCGCGGTTTACTGAATTATGCCTTGTATATTAGTCTATGCTCGTGATCGGCTTTGACTGCTCTATGTGCCCAAACTAGGCCGTCTTCCGGAAACAAAGTAGTCTGACAATAAGAATGCAAATAACGTATCACAACTGATCTGTCTCGACTGTCTGGTATGCGCTTGAGGCTCTAAACACATTAATTATGGCTGTGCCGAAGAATCTAGGCAGTCTCGGCCAAGTCACATGATTTCCAGTCGGGCGAGATACACGATTCAAGCCGGGTCGGCTTGCATGAACTGCGTCGGCTTCCACGGCAGGGCGAGACTCTCTCCTATTGCTGCCCAGCCGACCCTGCCGACGCAGTGCCGTCCAGACGTCGAGGCGAGGATGTGGCATGCTGAATGATGCTGCAGGTGTCGCTATTGTGGGAGCCTCGTCTGGCGGTTATTGCAGACGGGAATAGGCCAGGCCGCCGATTGGCCGTGGGGCTGCTTTGACAGCGTCCGCAACCAAGATCCCTCCCATGTCATACCTCCCAGGCCGGCGCCATCATCTCCACCTTCCTTTCAACGCCCTGCGCCTCCAGAGCTCCTCCTCCGCCCACGATGCTGCCATCCACCCAACGCATTTGATATTCCCATTCTTCCGCTGCCGTGCTGCGCGCCCCGACCCTCCTTTGCCGCCCCCCCCCGCTGCTGCACGTAGCCGCCGACACCTGGTCGGCCGACCGTGGCTCGAATGGCTGAGTACGTCGTCACTGTTCCCCATATTCTTGCACCCAGCACAGCCCGCCCAGCCCCAGAAATTCACAACACCCGCGGTTGCACACCGCAAACACCAACTCACGCTGCTTAGATACTTCTCTGGCCACTGGGGCGTGTCCAATGGCCTGACCAGCTCCTCCCGCCAGGCCCAGCTGCGCTCGCTCTCCCCCGTGCCAAAGCCAACCGGCCCAAACAAACTCACCAAATCCACCTCAACACCCAACATCGCCAGAATGGCCGCGGCCGTCGCCAGCCCGAGTCCGTTGACGTCCATGTTTCATCCCGAGAGCGAGGTGCTGAATACCATTCCGGATCCGCGAACGCCTAGCCCCATTGTCCCGGCGTCGAGGAGCGGCTCCACCGATTCGAGAGCAAGCCAACATCCAGACCTCAGCAATGAGGTTGCAGCGTTGAGCACGAAGCTGATCAACTCGATAAACACGCAGACCAGGCTGGATGATTCGCTGCAGGAAAGCAGGCATGAGTTGGAGACTGCGAGGCAGCGGCTGAAGGTGTTGGAAGCGTCCGATAAGGAACATACCGAGGCCATTGAGAAGGGCCTGTTGGTTAGCAGGAGCGATTACGATAAGATGGAGGCGAGGTTAAGGAAAGAGGTGGCGGACGAACGGCAGATGAAGGCTGCTGTGGACAAGGAGAAGCGGAGGATTGAGTCGGAGCTAGAGCAGTTGACGACGGCCTTGTTCACGGAGGCTAATGAGGTGAGTTTTGCAGCATTAGTACCTGAACGAAGCTCACAGATCGCAGATGGTCGCAGATGCCCGGAAAAAGACAGAAGACGCGGAAAAGCGGAACGAGTCGCTGAAGCAGCAACTCAGCGATACCGAAGTACTACTCAGGTCCCACCAAGAACAGCTACAAGACCTCAAGGCCGTAATGCAGCAGATGAGTTCCGAGGGCGAAACGGAAACGAACACACATATCTCCACCGCGCCATCAACACCAGGGCTTGCACCGCAGGACAAGATGAACCGAATATTCGAGGCTGCGAATCTCACGCCCAACACCCCCGGCTCCGACGACATCCCCCCAGATCACCCCCTACGATTCTCCCACCTCATTCACCCCGTCCTCCGCTCCGACACCGTGGCCTACAACGAGTTCCAAGAAATGCTCCGCACTGCGCGCGCGTCGGCCCCCAGCAGCCGCGCCGCGAGTGGAAATTATGGCGGCCTGAACGTCATGGGACTCGGCTCCCTCACGCAGAATGGCTCCACCACCTCCCTCCCCTCCGCCAACAACTCCCCAAGTCTCGGCTCCACCGGCTCTCCCCGCGATTCTCTCATATCCACCCCCCTAAAAGACGCCAAATTCTACAAAAGAGCTGTAGTCGAGGACATCGAACCCACCCTCCGCCTTGACGTGGCCCCTGGCATCTCCTGGCTCGCGCGCCGCACCGTTCTCACATCCATGACGGTGGGATCGCTGGTCGTGGAACCCCATCCGCCTATTCCCAAGTTCCGCGGCCCTGTCTTCTCTTGTTCCCTTTGCGGCGAGAATCGAATTGGCGACGAATATGTTCGCAAATTCCGGTTCCGGACGAGCGAGGCCGATGACGCGCAGCGCTACCCCCTATGTGATTACTGCCTCACGAGGGTGCGGACGAGCTGCGACTATATCGGCTTCTTGCGAATGGTACACAATGGGCATTGGCGTGCGGAGACGGAAGAGGAGAAGAAGGCAGCGTGGGAGGAGAGTGTGCGGCTCCGGGAAAGGATGTTCTGGTCACGGCTTGGCGGCGGGGTGGTGCCGAGCTTTATACCGTTGAGGGATAGTCCGCGGAGTCCACATTTTGCGAATGGAAGGGGGATAGCTGGCAGGAAGAGTGATAGCAGTGAGATGGTGAGGGAGCTACAAACGGATACGGTCGACGTGAGGGATGTTACGAACGGCGGGCTGAAGCCTAGTCCGAAAGAGCTGGATCCTTTTACCGGCACGGAGAAGGGGAAGAGAGTTTCTATTGGCAAGACGGTACTCGAGGCTACCGAGGAGAAGAAACTCGACACCGAGGAGGAAAAGAGGATTGAAAAGGAGGCAGAGGCGCAACTTCATAATGAAGTTAGGAAGAGTTTGCAGAGGATGGAATTGCGTGAGGTTCAGCCAGAGGAAACGACAAATGAAGAAAACCCGACTCCACCGGTCGAGACGATAGAACCAGAACCACCGGTAGAGACGGTAGAAGCAAAACTACCGGTAGAGACGGTAGAACCAGAACCAATACCAACACTGGCGGTACCGACATCGACATCGACTTCGGCGTCTAGAGCAACGAGTCCAAGCAAAAAAGGAGATCGACTCAGCATCACCATTCCTGGGTCTTTTGAATAAGCGAACCACGGACATTTGGGTTTCTAAAACCTGGATCCGGGCTTCTTATACATACTAGTTCTGTGCCTTTCCTTTTTTCTGTTCCCTTCTTCATCTCGGGATATATATACTCAGACTTGGGCATGTGAGCTCTGGTCGTTCTACAGGGTTCGCATTGGGTATGACACGGATTGTATAATACCATTGGCTTTGCTGGTTTGCGTTGGGGGTTGAAATTGTACGATATGCTACTCGAAGCAAGCGGGAGTTTGGAGCGCTTACAGATGTCTGATCCATGAGCGCGGATTGGATATAATCAGTAGATATCGGATATGCGAAATGAACAAAGGATATTCGGTAGGGCCTCGGGTGGGTTCTAAAAACATCTTGCCTTGCATTTTTTTTGTTAAAAGCACATCCATTCTGTCATTCATTTACATTATCGCCAGAGCATTTGGCGGACTTGCAACACCGCCCTTCACGTTCAATGGCTCGCTCGTCACGAAGCACGTCCATCGCTTCTGCTTCTCACATTCCGCAGCCAAATCATCCAGGGCAAACATCTCACCAATCGGCATGCCGAAACCAGCAAGCAAGATCTGATGCATCATGTTCTTGGTTGGAGGCCATGCCTCGAACCCCGGGCAGTCGCCTGCCACGGCTGCAATTTTCGTATCCCACAGCCACCCGAGCACCTCGAACGTGCTCTCGAAACCTGGATACCCGAACGGTTTCTTCGCCGTGACGACCTTCTTTTCCTCGAGAGACGCTTTCTCAAACGCAGTCGTGAAGCCTGAAGGTGAGTCGTCAGCCTCCGCGAAATCACGACCAGCGAATTCTAATACCTGTTCGCAAGAGAATAATATCTCCAGCCCGAAACTCAAACCCGCATTCCTTAGCCATCTCTTTCGCGATCGCCAGCGACACTGCATAGTGATCCAGCGGATCGTACTTCATGCCGTTCCGCGCGGCGTACGACACAAAATCCAGCAGTACGCCTCTCCCCACGATGCCCGCTTTCGCCCACGCTGTCCGGAAGGTCAGCGAACGCGAGCGGCGGGTTTCTGTCCACATTCTATTTTACATCTCCAACTTACCCTGAATCCCCAGCCTGTCCGTCTTCCCGCCCAGCATCTCCTTCTGCGTGAACCCATTATAGAACGTCCCATCATCGAACCCCCAATGCCGAAGGCCGTCCCACTGGGTGCTTGTTTGCGTATTGAATGTAATCCGATCATCCTAACAATTTCCTCAGCCCCTATTTTTCTTCCAGTTCCTCTCCCTTGCTACTCAATTATGAGCATGAGCGGGGACTTACATGCATGTTCTTCCCAATCTCGAAAATCTCGTGCTTCAGCACCTCCCGGAACGCAGGCGAGCCGGTGTAGTCCATCTGCTCGAGCCCCCAGTTTAGCCCGAAGCGCAGCCCGGTCTTGATCTCCCTGGCAGCAACGACGGTGCGCTCGGGCGTGAGCTGATTGAGGGTACCCAGCTCATCGTCCAGCCCGTAAAGCCCCCATGCCGTGTGCGGCGGATGCGTCGCATCAAGCGGGAGGTCGGTGAATTTGGGGTAGGGTTTCTCGTTTTGCATTTCGGTTTCAATAGATTGATATGCGGTAAGATAAAATGCACAGCTCTCCTTTCTTTCCTTTTTTGTAGATCTGTTGTCTGCTATTTGGCTATGTAGCTGATTATTACCTCAAGGATCTTATTATTGCTCTCCAGGAACCGCGAATGCAACCCTTTTCGTGGAGAAGGTTGCGGGGACCCCGGAAAAGGGTCTCCGCTAACCAGACTCCGCAACGGGGAGCTACGAATGGGGGCCCCACGATTATTTTTCTACCTGCTCCAGACTTTCAACCTTTCTATTTCTTTGGCGCTAGCAAGGAAGTTGTGGGGATTCGATCAGCTGCGATGGGTGAGCGAGCAGTAGTCGAGAACGCAAGGCCAGTTCAGGTTGCACGTGTTTCACGTGACCGGCAACCGTATCGGCTATCTACTCTGGGTACGTTGTCGGCTCCCGCAGTCTTCTCTAGGTCGTCCGTTGACCTCTCCTCTACAGGCTGCGGATTATCGAAGTCGACGCTCGGAAAGGAGTGGTGCTATCTTCGACCTTGGAAAAAGAAATTTGATCAATGAAGATGCTGATGCTCATCTAAGCGTATTGAGTCCCCTCGACATCTAATTCTTCATACTACATAGCCAAGCTCTGTAGGCTGAATGAGAATTAGGTGAGAATCGGATGAGCATGGTTCGCGTTTTAGAGAAGCATATAAAAGTTTGTGATTCCAAAGTAAACAGATATCTTTCAAAGCAAGTGCAACTACCTTATTACAACTCCCGACCAAAAAGCACCTAGTACTTCCCTCCCACCCTCCCCCGGCCCCCCCTCTCTCTCTCCGTAAAAAGCCCTCTCCAAACGCACCCCCCCTCACTCCCCTCTCTTTCGCTCATACAACCCAACCCACACCCCCCACCCCACCACCTTCCCCTCCATCGCGCCCGCAATCTCCTTCTTCGTCGCGACCGCGCTCATCGCCCCCGCATCCAGCGGCTCCCCCAGCGCCACGAGCGTATAATGGTACCGATGCACGCCATGCCCCAACGGCGGCTTCGGCCCGCCATACACACTGCCCCTGATGTTCTTGCCGAGCCGAAACCCGCCCGCGAGATGCTTCGCTTTGCCCACCACGTCCCGCACGCTGAGATCCGCGTGCGTAATCGCGGTTTTGTTCCCCGGGATCGCGTAGAACAGGCCGTGCGTGACCGGCCACGGGATGGGCGCGTCCGGGTCTTCGACGATGAGGACGTATTCGGCGACGTCCGGGGGCGGCTGCCACGTGAGCGAGGGGAAGCGGTCGGCGCCGTAGCCCGTGTAGAGGTCCGCCATGTGGGAGTTGGAGGGCCCGCAGTCGGGCGAGGTGATGGTGAAGGTGGGGGAGGGCTGGGAGGCGAAGGCGGGCGTGGCGGAGAGGAGGCCGCTGTCGCGGGCCTTCTGGTTGATGAGGAGGCGGCCGATGGCGTGTTCGATGGGGGCGGGGAGGCCCATTTTGAGGGGGGAGGGAGGGGGGGAGGGGGGTTGGTTTGGGGGGTGGGTGTTTTGGTGATGACCGGGTTTGATGTGGTTGATGGGTGATGGATGCTAGGGAATGGGAGGGTTGGTAGGCTGGGGTAGTGAGGCTATAAGAGCCAGAGGGTAAATAAGTGCTTTATACGAGTTTACTCGTCTATTCTGAATGGATCATATGCGGTGCGTGACACTCTGCGTCGTCTAAGGGAACAGAATGTAAGGTACTCACCAGTGAGAAGCGCGCATGTAGTTGCCAGGCTATTAAATCTACCGGAGAAAGCATTAGTATCCAATTAGCATTTCGTGTGAGGAAAACGGCATGTTGTTGCCCTGGGCTCGGCCTGACGAAGCTTAAGCCCAACGGAATTAAGAAGCTACCTCCACGCGAACCCCGACTATCAAACCTCAACCCCTATAAAGCTTTATTTTCTCGATCTAATTAGAGTCTCGTTCGGGCTAATATTGCTCCTTTTGCTAAATGATCCCAAAAATCATTACATCGGGATAAAGCCCCAGGCTAACCTTTTAGTACTAGCTCCTAACTCGTGGCTCCTCCATGCGTATTATAACTTCTGGGCCGTCCTCCTTATATCTCTAAAAGAAAATGTATCAACCCCTGGAAGTGTAAAAAGTAGAAGTAATAAGTAAGTTTAAACGGTCTTGAGCGATAAAAATTGAATGCAGAACTCGCTCACTCTACCTCTCCCCCCCTAAAATCGCCTGGAGCTTTGCCCCACAAACCTCCCCTCCAAACCCCCTACAAATTCCTCCAGCACCCCTGTCCACATTGCCCTCTCCCCCTGCTCTCCTGTACTCAACGTCTCCACGATCCTCTCAAGCCCCTCCCGCACCTCGCCTACGCTCTTAACCACCGTACCGTCTTTATATGCCACGCGCTGCAGCCAGCGGATCATGTGCTGAAAGATCGCGTCGACGGAGATGAGCTGGTAGGTAGTAGCGAGGTAGGACTCGACGGCGGTGTCGACGATGTCGGAGAGGAGGGATTGCGCGACACGGGCGGGGAAGGTGAGTATGGGGTCAGTCATGATGGAAATGTTATTAAATGGATGAGTATTGGTGAGAGGTTAATCGATAGACTTTCTCCGGCGTGTTGCCTTATGGGTGTGGGGAACGGGGGGATGATGTGAGAGAGATAGGGAGCATGATGCGGATGTACTGATAATAGGACAAAGGATCGCGTGGTGTTGTTCGCGTGATACAAAGCGGATTAGATACTCTGAATGACTGTATGTTAAGGGGAAAACAAAGAAGGAAAGCGAAGGGTGAGTTTATCAACACGTGGTAAGTGTTCTCGGGCTCTGGTAAGGCTTCGGAGGCGAAGCGTTCGTAACTAACTCGCCACGTGACGTCGCCCTGCTCTAGAGGTAGACCCTCGCTCGCTGAAGATACCAGTTCAGTTGTTCTGCGAGTCTGATACCCGCTTGTCTTTAGTGGGCTGAAAATGCTATAACAGAACGTGGTTTAGGTGAGTCGTAGACCGAAGCTCGATAGGATGCGCTCTGATTAGAAAGGAAAATAAATGTGGTTGAAAGAGTTCAACCACGGGTCACCTCAACGTGCCGAATCATGCAACCCACACTTTTTTTTTCCCATATCCTATATAAGAAAAGATATGTTCCCTCATTTTTTCCGTCCACCAGCTACAATCCCAACACTTTACGCTATACTCCTTCCACACCTTCACACAAACACCTTCCCCTCGAAGTTCGAACCAGCCTTAGCGATGCATCTCGCAACTTCCACCCTCGCTCTAAGCCTCTTGGCCTTGCTTGCATCTCCTGCGGCAGCGGCCCCCTTCAACACGACCGAGATCACCCTCTCCTCGCGAAGTAATGGCATCAACCAGCACGGAAAATCGAGTCTCTGCGGTAAGTCTCAAGCACGTCTCGTCTAGTAGGACTATCACTAACAGCTCTGCTCACTATAGGTGGCAATCACCTGCACCTACTCGTCGAGGCCTCCAAGCACATCAACAAGGACAAGAAATACCTAGACGGCCAACACATCGTCTGCAACTCGTAAGTCTGCCCAGCCCCGGATCGTATCCTAACCTGCTACTAACACCAACCCTTTCTCACAGAAACGACCGCGTCTTCTGGGACAACAGCGGCGAGTGCGCCTTCCCCGTGAACACCAAATTCGGCCTCTCCGGCTCCAAAATCACCCAGCTCCTCGAAGCTCTCGTCGAGTTTGGGGCCAAGGACTGCGGCAACGTGCCTGTAAACTATCCTGCTATCAACGATGGGACCAACGGGGTGCTGAAGGTCGACTATGTGCGGCATATGCAGGCGGGATGCAAGGATCAGTCTCATGTGTGCGATTTTGCGAGGGCGCCGCAGGAGAAGCCGCAGGAGAAGCCGCAGGAGAAGCCGAAGGAGAAGCCGAAGGAGAAGCCGAAGGAGACTAAAAAAATTACGGCTACGGCTACAGCAACTACTGTTGTGGGCACGGTCACAACAACTCCTACTGCGGCTGTGGGTGCGCAGCCGACGGAAAAGCATCATGAGAAGTTGCTGCATTGGCTGCATTGGCTTCATGATCTCATCGATGTTCCACGACCGGCGCCAGCTGGTAGTGGCGTGAATGAGAGCGCTACGGCCGACAACGGCATCTAGTGATGGAGATAGTTGGGTTGGAATCGATGCTTTAATGTGTCGATCCTAATGCGATTAGAAGGATGATGACATTGGGAGGATGAGATTGGAAGGATGATTGATAAAACGCGCGTCTCGTGATTAGATAGGAACACAACGTACAATTAAAAAACCAAGAAAAGCTGCTCTCTGATCCAACTTAGAATATGCTTTCAGTATTGAGATGTTATATACTACTGTGGTTTGGCGTCAAGCAACGTGCAGAGGACTGGAACAGTATCAAAATCCACGATGAATGCTGGCAAGGCAAGGATAGGCAATGCAACCGTGAAAGCAAAGCTCCGATTTTGATGAGTCTTTGTGGCGGAGGATGATCTGCTCTTGACAGAGCAATGAAGAAAGAGGATAGAAGTAAGAAAGATCCAATTGAATGGCCGAGATACTAGTGAGTAGTGAAGCTCGCTGCGTTGATTAGGTCAAATGGAGAAGGTAAAGAAAATGTCACCGTATACTAATCAAGGTCTTGAAAGCTTAACTTGGCAATAGAACCCATGTCTGGAAAGAGCGGGAATACGACGGTATTTTTTGGAAATTCTACCTTCGGACTGCCTCATACGATCCAGTCTGATGGTCTGGTTGGAAGGAGGGGACAATCGCCATCCTCGCCCTCGCGCTGGAAAGAAGCTTTTCGATAGAAAGTTCTTTGCGGGGTTGTGATTAGATATTCCAAGCATTCGAGGATGTCTCAGACGCACCGAAATAGTGCAGTCTCCTAGAAACTTGTTCGTGACTCTGTCTGGCATCTATTCTAATCTTCTGTAAAGATATGGCCTCTAAAGGCGCCCAGGAGAACAACCAGTAATAGTATATCCCTACATTACCGTGCAGTATGTCGACATGACACCCGTGACTGCAGCGGCAACAGCATGAACCGACCCCACACCAACCTCCGCCGCCTCAGCGGCCTTGTGCTCGTTCGCCATGATGAGCTTGAAGATCAAGTGGTTCATATCCGTCTGCGTCACGACTTTCTCATTAGGCCTCCAGCCCTCGTTGAACGGGAGCCTCTCCTGCTCTACGTATATCATCAGCGTCACGAACCATCAAGAACCGATCCAAACTGCACCAAATAGCGAGCCAACTTACCAAACAGCACCCTCAAATACTCCACCGGAATCTTCCCATCCTTCGGATCCCCCAAAATCCCCAGAAATAGCGCCGACTCCCCATAGCTCAGCACAAACTCCTTGATGCCGTACTCAAACGCCTTCTGCGCCTCTTCATGCGCCTTCTTGCTCGCCAGCACCCGCCTATACCGCGCCTTGCTCACCGTTGCGAAATCCGTCTGCTCCTTCCCCTCATACGTGCTCATGACGCCCTCCCACACGCCCTTGTCGAAGGTGTGGTTGTCGCCGAGCGCGTAGTCGCTGCGGGAAAGCGAGACATCGTGCTCGATCATGCCGTGCTTGTCGACCATGTCGAGGTCGAACGAGCCCGCGCTAGCATCCGGGTTCGCGGTGACCGCGTAGCCCGCGAAGACGGCGGCGATTTTGGAGTCGAGCTTGATGGCATTCACGAGCGCCGCGATGGCCATTTCTTTCGTGATCTGCTTGCCGTCGTGCGGCAGCACGTGGTGGTTTGCGAGGGCGTTGATCATGGGGCATGGGGAGCGGACTTGGGGTTTTTAGAGAGGATGATGGGGATATATTGTAGATTTAGATTCCTGTAACCTACCGTCGCCGTCGCCGGCTGGCTCCCATTTGGTCCAGTCCACGGGCGGGTGGCCTTCGGGGGGAGTTGTAGCCATTTTAAAAAGGCGGGGTGATGTAAGAGCAAGGTAATGAAGGAGTTAAGTGATATAAGATTCAGGTAATGTAGGAGTAAGGTAATATAGGAGTTAAATGTAGGAGTTAGATGATGTAGGAGTGAGTTGATGTAGGAGTCAGTTGAGTAGCCGACGTTCGGTTTCCAAAGATACGAGAATTGGTAGACTAGTCAAAGTTCTCGAAGTATCTGCTTCTGCTGGGGAGGCGCGCTCAATATATTGTGGTGAGGTTCTGGGCTGGCTGAGGCGCTTAGATGCAGCTTTCAGCTCGGGTTTGAGAGCAGGTGTTGCAGTGTGCCGCCACCATCTAATGCGCGCGATCCTATTGGAAGACAGGGCAGCACAAGAGGCCTGGGCCGCTCGAGCTGCAGATTGCCTTGCTTGGTGTTTTGGTCTGTACCCGCAGTGGACGCGGGGAAGTAGTAAGCAGTCTTCTGGAGTGTTTGATTGGTGCTTGGCGATTGTGGATGCAGGCTAATTAGAAGCGCTCACCGGCCCGTCGCTTGCACGTGACTGGCACGTGATCCATAGCCTCCAGGGAACGCACTTGATGATTGCGGGACTGTCTCGGTGTATATGAGACACTAAATACACTGAGGTCATTTGTTCAGACCCGTTCAAGCTGCCTGACGATTGCAATGAGACCCAAGAAACATTCGAAGCCGCTCTCATCAATTCCAGTTCACGGTTCTTAGTCTGCAGAAGTCTGGGTCGGATCTTACTACTATCGTATTCAAGAATCAAGTGCAAATGCAGACGGTCTAGGTGCGCTTTAACCTACAGTCTTATTGATCAATTCTATCAGTTCTTCTCGACCACTTCCTCGGTCGTACCCTTCTTATCTTCCACATCTGCGGCCCGCTCAACCCCTTCAATCACATCACCGGCATCATCCAGCCCCACCACTCCCAAGCGAGCTGCTTCTTTGGCCGTGAACGTCCCGTAGATATCGACCTCATCATACTCGCCCATTCCCCCCCTCGGAAAGATCTTGTTAAGCACCAAGAAAATGGTGCTACTAACAAAGAACCCTAAGTTACACATCAGCATTGTAATTTCTAGTCTCATGAACTATCACTCACCAATCAAGAAAGCCATATAGTACAGCTCCACCAACCCCCTCGGCGGATTCGCCTTTCCCTGCACCGTAACCACCAATCCGCCCACCGTTGGAGCCCAGCCGCCGAGCCAAGCCGGGATAACGCGCCAGTTAACCCCATGCCAGTACCAGTAATCACTGTCCTGCGTCCGATACAAATGACTTAGCTTCACCTTCCGACTTCTCAGGATATAGTAATCTGTCGCCATGACTCCAATAATGGGCGCCAGAAACACCGAGAATGAACTCAGCACCTGAATAAACGTAGTCGCCTTGTTGATCAGTTGCCACGGCTGCACAACCCATGCAGCGATGAAGGTAATGATAGCACCGCGGCGAATATTAATGTAGTGCGGGAACAGCCCCGCCAAGTCAATACCCCCGGCGACGGCGTTGCCGCAGATGTTTTCGAACATGGCCGTAAGTGCAAAGCCGAGAGAGAGGAAGAAGACGCCGGCACGGGCTTTGGATGAGCCATTCCCGCTGTCCATCATCACCATGAGCAGGTCGGGCGGGTTCCAGTAGACCTCGCCGTAGATTTTTTGCGCGGCACTCGTGGTGACTAAGCCGATGAAACTGACCATGATGCCCACGATCCACGCCGAGGCGATGGTGCCACCAACGTAGTGGGAAGGGCTACGCGAGTAGCGGCTGAAGTCGCTGCCGTTTGTGATGCCGGCTGCGATACCGCCGATCATCTGGTTGATCCCGGACATGATCAGCCAGCTAGAGTTCCACATGCTGGTGGAGGGGATGGCGGTGCCGGTGCTCCAGAGGGGGCCAACGCCGTTGGCGGTCGCGAGGGCCCAGGTCATCATGCAGAGCATACCGATGCCGCAATAAAGGGAGATGACTTGGAACGGGAGTTTGAACTTCTCGGGGCGGATGAGAAGGAAAGGGGTACTGAACGTCCAAAAGAGGATGAAGCCGACGAACTGGTACGTGGTGGTGGGCATGGAGGCGGAGAGGGTGTTTGGGATGCGCGCGAAGGAGGGCCATATGGCGGTTATGCAAACGCTTCGAGGGGTCAGTAATGGCGCTTTCATAGATCGGAGGTCTGCACTCACGCGATTAGTCGTCCACCGTTCCAGCCTAGCGAAGGGTCAGCTTTTTCTATACTGTGGTAGGTGGAAGATGCAACTTACATTGTACAGCTGTCCAGATGAAGTTGAGTAGGATTCGTTGCAGAAGGGGAATGTAGCTCCCCCGCATCCCCCAAGTATACCGATTCTGAACCGTGAACCCGATATGCCATTCCAAGCCGCACCACGCAATGAGCACAGAGAACCCGGCAATGAGAAGACGGCCGAGCACAATGATTAGCATGGACTGGCCTACCGATAGTCCGAGAGCTGGGTGGAATTAGTATCGTCTAGACTTCCTCCGTGTATGGTCTGCGGCAGTGCAAAGGTCTCGAATGCACTTACTCAGGAACGAATTCGGCGTTTGCCAATTCGAGATATTCAAGCTACTGATCGCCCAATACCCGAAGAAATGGAACCAGCCCCATGTTCGACGCGCAGGCGGGAGCGGAATGAGATCACGGTTGCTCCACGAATCCGTCTGCTCGTGCTGCTCATTGTCGCCGTGCAACTGTACTTTTTCTCGAAGCTTTTGAAAACGATAGCGGAGGGCCATCTTAGATGAAATGGCAAGGATAGAAAAGCGTTTCGAGTGCCACGCTCGGTTGGAGACGGGGAACTTGGGGACTTTACATGCTTTGGACGGCAGTTGAGGTTGAGATAAGAAAGTGACATGGGAATACGACGGTATTGCATGTACGACTACAGCGTGAGACAGATCAAGAGTGGAGAGAGCAGACAATCCGGCCGACTCACGTTATCGCCAGCTCGGCAGATGATGCCGAGGGGGTCACCTCGTATTGATAGCTTATTCGAGGCCTTGTTGTAGTTCTAGTCCAGAGTGGACCCGTTCATTGCAGCTGTTTAGCCTAAATACGGTCGTGTCGGACAGCTTACTGGGGTTGCGGGGAGGGTAAGTCCGCCTGCGCAGGGATGGTGATAGGTGTTTTCGGATTACATATTGCGAAGACATCGGATATCCCCGCATCTGCAGCTCTGGGCTTGATATTGACTTTATACTAATGGTATCGTAGGAGACGTCCAAGGGACACCAAATGAAAGGTGGGTGAGAGAGCAAAGATAAACCCCACCGTGATATAACTGACCAGGGGTATCTGATGATCAGATACCGATATCGGACTAGCACGTGAATGTCAATCGCAACGTCAACTCGTTCTCATCCTTCAGATTCCTTCAGCTTTTGGATATCTAAGAAACGAATAGTGAAGGAAGCGCTGTTTAGCTTCTACTACACAATCGTAGCACCAAGGGGTTCAACAGAAAGACAAGATGGGCTCCGTTCCAATCTCCTCAAAAACCCTTCGGATAGGCGTAGATGTCGGCGGGACGAATACAGACGGCGTAATCCTCGATCCATCTCGAGCTTCAGAACCAGAAAAAGGCATCATAGCATGGTACTCTTCTCTCAAACTTCCGAAAACTCTCAAACTCATGTCGAATCCTTAGGCACAAGTCCCCAACAACTCCAAACCCTAGTGCGGGCATTATTTCAGCCATCCAAACCATGTTTACCAGCGCTTCCGTATCACCTGATTCGATTGCATCCGTCACAATCGGAACCACCCACTTCGTCAACGCAGTCGTCACCCGCGACTCCACCCGCCTCTCAAGCGTCGCGGTTCTCCGTCTCTGTGGGCCCTTCTCCAAACACGCACCCCCTTGCGTCGACTGGCCCGCTGATATGCGCCGTCTAATCCTGGGCTACTATGCCCTCGTCAAAGGCGGACTTGAAGTCGATGGCAATCTAATCAGCGCCCTCGACGAAGCCGAGATCAGGCGCGAATGCGCCATCATCAAATCGAAAGGCATCAAAAGCGTCGTTGTCAACGGCGTTTTCAGCCCCATCGACACGATAGAGAAGCAAGAAGAGCGCGCCGCCGCCATCATCCGCGAGGAGATTCAAGGTGTGGACGTCGTGCTGAGCGCCGAAGTGGCGAATCTGGGGTTTCTAGAGCGCGAGAACGCGGCGATTTTGAATGCGAGCATTTTGGCATTTGCCAAGAAGACAATCAGGAGTTTCCAGGAGCCGATTCACAAGCTGGGGCTGAAATGCCCAGTTTTCATTACGCAGAATGATGGGACCCTTTTAAGTGGTGATGCCGCGGCGAGGCTGCCGATTAGGACCTTCTCTAGTGGGCCGACGAATAGCATGAGAGGCGCGGCGTTTCTGGTGGGGAGTGAGATTAAGGAGGCTATGATGGTGGTTGATGTAGGTGAGTATGTTGGCAATGACTCAATGGTTCGGCGAATGACAATAGGACAGGTGGAACGACAACGGATGTCGGTTTGCTGCTAGCAAACGGCTTTCCACGACAGCAAGCTGCCTATAGTGAGCTGTCTGGCGTGAGAATGAACTTCTCTTGTCCTGACGTGAAGAGGTATGCATGTTCGGATTCTTGGCTTCATTCTTTAGTGAACTGAAGCACGCTAAAATTCAGCAGTGTAGGTCTAGGTGGTGGTTCCCTCGTCCGAACCATTGCAGGAAAAATGACTGTCGGCCCAGAGTCAGTCGGGTACAAACTACCAGACAAGGCACTTGTATTTGGCGGCGACGTACATACAGCCACGGACTACACCGTTGCTTCAGATCCGTCGCTTGGCATAGGCAATGCTTCGCTAGTGGCAAAGATTACAGCATCAGAAGCCGCGGAGTATAAGGCCACTGTAAATAAAATGCTAGAAAAGGTCATCGACACAATGAAGACGTCTCCCGAAGACCTCCCAGTCCTTCTGGTAGGAGGAGGAGCTGTCATTGCGCCAGATACTTTGCTGGGCGCCAGTCAAGTCCTCAAACCAAAGTGGTCTGGGGTAGCCAATGCGATTGGCGCCGCCATGGCTCGAGTGAGTGCAGTCATTGACACTGTAAAGTCTACCGAAACAAAGAACACGAAGCAATTGCTGGAGGAGATCTCAGCCGAGGCCGTAGGAAAGACGGTAGAAGCTGGCGCAATTCGAGAGTCTGTGAAGATCGTCGAGGTGGAAACCCTGCCGCTGCAGTATATTGCGCATAAAACACGATTCATAATTCGAGCAGCTGGAGACTTCGATTTCTCTCGCGCTAGTGACTTTGAGCATCTTCATATACCAGGGAGCGAAGAGGCGGATGACGAGATGAAAGAATTCAACCAAGCGTCGAAAGAGAAAACAGAAAACGAGGTAGAGAGCGTTGTTAAAGAGGAGGAAATTGAGGCCTACAAACCACGAGTTGAGAACCGGACCTGGTACATAAGCGAAACTGATTTGAGCTGGATCACAATTGGCTGCTACATCCTCGGAACGGGCGGAGGAGGTAGTCCATATTCCAGCATGCTTCGGATGCGCAGTATATTGCGGGCAGGTGGTGTCATAAAAGTGACCAATCCGTATGACCTGAAAGACGATGATCTGATCGGCTGCGGAGGAGGTGCTGGGTCGCCAACCGTTGGAATTGAGAAGCTGCAAGGTGATGAGTGAGTACTATTGCCCCCGTTGTCACACACGTTTCATGCTAATCGACTATAATAGAATGTTACAGGCACAAGAGGAACTCTACGCCCTCTTCAAAGGGGGTCGAGCAACCCACATGATCGCGCTCGAAATCGGCGGCGGTAACGGCCTCCAAGGTATGATTCTCGGCGCCAGCACGAACATGGACATCCCGACCGTGGATGGCGACTGGATGGGTCGTGCCTATCCCACCAAGTGGCAGACTACGCCGGTGGTCTTCGATGAACGACAGCCCGTCTTCTGCCCAATCGTTATGACAGACGGCAATGGGAACGTCGTGTACATGCCGAAAGCCAAGAGTGACCTCACCGTGGAAAAGGTATTCCGAGCAGGCCTTGCGCAATTGGGCTCGCACGTTGGTTGCGCGGAAGGTCCTGTGACTGGGGCAGAGACGAAGAGGTGGGTAGTCGAGCACACCATATCCTTATCCTGGAGAATCGGGCGTGCGGTCGCCAAAGCGCGAAAGAATAATCGCATCGACAATGTAGCAGAATCAATTATCGACGAAGTGGGAGGACCTGAAACCGCACAGGTTCTCTTCAAAGGCAAGATTGTAGGGGTCGAGAGGACTCTGCGAATGGGCCACGTCTATGGCGAAGTCATCATCGAAGGTGCTGATATCAGCGATGGAGGTGCGGACAAAGCATCGGAGTTCTCTGGGAAGATCAAGATCCCGTTTAAGAATGAGAACATTGCTGCCATGAAAATGAATGAGGATGGGAGCGAAGACGTGCTCGCAACCGTCCCAGACCTTATTGCAGTCATCGATGCTCAGAATGGGGAGGCTATCGGGACGCCTGAGTATAGGTATGGTCTACTGGTGACCGTTCTGGGGATCACAGCGTCAGATAGATGGACATCCACGCCTCGCGGGATTGAGATTGGCGGTCCGAAAGGATTTGGGCTCGATCATTTGGAGTATAAGCCTATAGGAAAGTTTGTCAAGCCGAAGAGTGTTATTGATGAGTATTCGGTAGACTCATAGAGGTAATCACGGTAGGTAATCCGGTGCCTGGGAACACACATATACATCAAAGATATATTTCTCCGTATGTATGCATTAGAGCGATTTAAGATGTCCAGTAGTAAGGCCATTTCTTACCTTTCTTCTCAGTCTTCTCTGGCTTTCCGTTCTCCACCTCATTTGCCCCCTCTGCCATTCTCGCAATTCGAACGGCAGCCCCCCCGGCCTTTGCTCGTGTATTTGGTGCCATCCCTCTGAAAGGGTGCCATCCGTACTTTTATCTACAGCACGTTCTTCTTAGGGTGGCCGACTTAGGTCTCCAGTCTCTTCAGTCTTTTCAGAACCACGCTCAATGATAGACGGCCCTTGCGATTGAGCGGCCGCGTCTTGTTCCATACTGCGCGGAACAAAAGGCAAAGCTCTAGGATTCTGGTGAGTTCTGGCGGTTAGCAAGGGGTTTGTACAAGATTACAGGACGGAGAGAGATGAGATGGAAACAAGCGAATGGTCACGTGACGATAGACGACTACTCAACCGCAGCAAACGGAGACGCGCTTACCAGCGGGTTCCTTTGGTTACCAATGTTACTCTTTGGAGCTGATTATGTAGGACGGGAGCGACGACGCGACATTTTGGCACTATTAGAGTTGAGACGAAAAGAAGAGGTCCGCGGCGAAACTTCAGATGGAAGTAAAATCCAGCGGAATTCACCCAGATTTATAAGCCCTACGCTGGTGAATGCCGGAAAACGGAAGAAAGACACAGATGACGTGGGTTCTATCATTATCGGCCAAGCAGAATATAATGAATGTGGTGAACGGAACAATAGGTAAGTTTTTCTCCCAGTCACCCCTCCAAGCCGACAACTCCTCTCTCCCCACCACATCATTCTCTTCTTACGCAAACTTAGATTTTATCCTTTTCCAGCACTAAGTTGGTATCGTACGACTACTCTTTGGCAGCAGTGCAATTGTGTACTAGCACTGTAATCATGTGAGTGTCCACGATATCTTCAAACGACCCCGATGCAACCTCATGACACCTCCTCGACGACGTCTCGCTCCATCAACGGTACCAACAGCACTGACGAACCCCTTCTAACACAGGAGGCTCGACAACGAGCTCCCAGAAAACCCGCTCTCCACCTACGCCCCCGCAAAATGGCCCGAAACCCTCTCGCGGCAATTTCTCGACTTCGGCGCCAACTACTACACTTCTCCCGCAAAGGGCGCAGAAGCCATTGCACAGCGCCGCAAGTCCGCGACCAACCTCGCCGCCGCCCTTCTATCCCACTTCTGCCCTTCCCGTGTCGGCTTCAAGCTCCACACCGACACAACCGGCAGTCTCTCCGCCACGGCCCGCCTGCACCGCACTATCAAGACCTGGTGCGCGGCGGCGCTGCAGCTCGACGACGGCTTGCGGACACACATCATCTTCAACACCATCGCTGACCGCACCGACGAGGCGGCCAAGAGCCTCGCGACTAAGGAGGACAACGCGTTCTGGAATCACTTGGAGCGTTGGGGCGGACTGCCGATGCGGCTGCTTCAGATGACGTCGACGAAGCTTGGAGGGACGCGGATTCAGAAGGTCATGGTGGGTGGAGAGGAGGTGTCGCACGCGTTGGTTGTGCTGGTGATTGGGACTCAGTTTGAGTTCTACACTTTCAGTAAGAGACATGGCCATGGGGATAAGCTGGTGCCGTGGTATGGGGGTGGAGTGGTGGAGCCGGTGGTTAGGGATGGGGATATGGAGCGGAAGCCGACGAATGTGCTTATGGCGGACGAGGAGGATATGAGGGGAGTCGATGCGTATATCGAGGCGTATCTGAGCTTGATGTGAGTGGAGTAGGGGTGCCAGGGGGTGATGGCTTGGCTGTCAGGTAGGCGGGACGGTTGGATGGGCCGATTTTGGTGGGGGATCTTTGGGTAGATTAATTCAAAGGCAGGTTGTAGGGCTAGCGATATCATAGAGCGGCTATCGGCGGAATGGGAGGGTGGAAAGCTCTGCGAAGCGCCCTTAAGTAGAGCAATCATCAATAAAAGAGTAGCAAAGAATATGAACGTGTAGATGAGATTTAGTGATTGTGATTGAGAACTCATGTAGGTTTCTAGAGCTTTTTACAGCTTCAAGATCTATCAGGTAAGTTGGCACAAGCGAAGTGGGAAGGTGGATAGCGTTGTGAGGGGCACTTAGACACTGGAGGCGAGGGGTTCCACAGCGTAACAACCCCGACGAACTCAATAAACGATAACTAGCAACGAAACATATAGGGCTTCAAAGGCTTCCCAGGATAGTTCACTTGGAGGGTCGCAGAAATGCCACGATCATGGCCAAGAGAATAAAGGGACTACTACAAGCGTAGTGAGAAGGAAGAGAGCACTTTGAAGCAACAGCATAGTTGATTGACCACTTAACTTCTCTCATTGGACATTACGATTTCCATACCTTTACCACACTCGCCGCCGACGCGTCCTTCTCCCCAGTCCTTTTAGCCAACGTCAACATACTGAGTGCGGCGTTCGTTAGAAACGCAGGGCATTTCAGACTCTGTGCCTCATTGGCAGCTTCCGACAGGCCCTGTGCTACATCGTCCAGCCTTTTTCCCGACCCCGACCACGCCGAAACATCCCCTGTTAACCCCTTGATCATTTGAGCGCCAACGTCTCGAAACACATGACTTCCACCAGCCGCATCGACGGCGAGCTCGTGCAGCTGGTCCAATGGCAGATTGACTTGCTGGGCAAATGCTATTGACTCTGCTGTAGCGCAAACGTATATCCCGATGAGCATGTCAACGACAAGCTTCAATTTGGCGGCCTTTGTCTCTTTGTCGAGATCGCATTTGACGTCCGCAACTGGGCCGGGGTAGTAAACTCGGACCATTCCCGCATCGTCTTCGGAGCCGAAGCCTTGCGAGAGGCCGGAGAAATAGACCTGCTCAGCTGCGGATGCCATAGGTACGGGAAAGTTGCAGAGGCGCGCCGAAGAAGTAATAATGCTCTTTAAGACGTTAGTTCAGCCAGCAAATAATCCACATGAATCTGGATTCAACGAAAAGAAGACACTGCAGCTTACGGTGTCTTTCAGTATAATCGTCAGCGCACTAACCCCCGGCCTCCACGCCTCTAAGCCCGCAATAACCCTCCTCCCTCGATCCTCGACCATCCAGCTCCACGCTTCGCCCTCTACAATCTCTTTCCTGACGCTATCTGCATCTAGACCCAACCGCGCCGCAAATCCATACGCCTCGCCCGTCACGAGTATCTGGATCGCAGCTAGGACTTGATGCGCCATCTTCATATTGCTGCCCGCGCCAATCCCACCCTTCACGATAAACAACTTCTTAGGCGCACTCATTGCCTTCAGCAGCCACATCCCCTTCTCTAACGACGCAGTCCTGCCACCCGCCATGATAGACAGCGTCCCATCCGCGGCCCGAAACGCGCCTCCAGAGACCGGGCTATCGATGAAGAAAACGTCACCTCTCCCTATTTCTTTTAATTCTCGCTCTACGCTCACCGCGTACGATGCCGGGACTGTGGAGCAAAGAAGCAGCACCGCGCCCTGCGGCAGCTTATGCACGATTCCTTCTTCCCCGGCGGTGCCGAACAGGGCACTCTGGGCTTGCACGGCGGTCGCGACCATGACGATGTAGAAGGGCATGTCGGCTGCGGAGTTAAGGAGCGATGGCGATGGGTTGCCGCCCGCGGCTTCGAAGCGTTGGAGAGAGGGTGGATAGAGGTCGAAGCCTTTGACTTGATGGCCGGATTTGACGAGGTGGGTGGCCATGCCCATGCCCATGGCTCCGAGGCCGCAGAAGCCGATGGGGGCTTTGGTAGTCATGTTGGTGATGCAGACGTGTTGTGTGCGAGACGTTGATGGAATAACTGAAAGAGGCCGATGAAAGATATAAATGGGAAGCTTGGAATAGCAACGAGGCGAATTGACAAGAAGACTAAGAATCGATTGAAGGAATGGATGATTTTGCGGAATCTAAGCACGAAGTCTGGTGGAGCCCTGGATACGAAAGTACTCAAGCTTCACACTCCGCTTATAACCTAATGTAGTATCCCGCTAGACCCACAACTAGGGCTTTGCTTTTGAGAGAGCTCACACCTACTGGACTGATGAATGTTTCCGGTAAAATGATAAAAAAGACGGGATAAATAGAGAGCCTATAAGAAATTCGCAATAGAGCATCATACCATGCCCCGCTATACCCCGCAGCAGGGCCGCAACGTCATGTTTCGACGGAGTAGAAAATGCTTCGCTTCAAGATCGCCCGAAGAAAAATAACGGGGCAAGTATGCCGGCATTTTGAAAAGAAAGCCGAGTATCGGAAGGAAAGCCGGTACGAGCTGATCCAGTCAATGACCGTTTTCACTCACCCATCTTCACTCCATACAACACAACGTGCCCACGATCCCTTAACGCCCAACCTACTTTCTCTACTCCACCATCACATAATACCACAATGGCTGCCTCAATGAAGGATAACCGAGCGCTCCCCATCCTCGTCCATGCTCGGAAGCACAAATATGGCGTGCCCTCCATGTGCTGCTACAACACCGAAGGCATCCTCGCCACCATCCGCGCCGCCGAAGCCAAGTCCTCGCCCGCCATGATCCTGCTCTTCCCATGGGCGATCCAGTACGCAGGCGGGCTGCTCGTCCACCTCGCTGCCGAAGCTGCCCGAGGCTCTTCGGTCCCAGTCTCGGTCCACCTTGACCACGCCCAGACGCCCGAGATCGTGCGCCAGGCGGCCGATATGGGCGGCTTCGACAGCATAATGGTGGATATGTCGCACTATGAGAAGGAAGAGAACTTGCGGCTGACGACGGAGCTGACGAAATACTGCCATGAGCGGGGGATAGCTGTTGAAGCGGAGCCGGGGCGGATTGAGGGAGGGGAGGATGGCGTGAGCGATACCGTGGATCTAGAGGGCTTGCTCACGACGCCGGAGGAAGCGCAGGAGTTTGTGGATTGCGGGATTGATTGGTTGGCGCCGGCTTTTGGGAATGTACATGGGAATTACGGGCCCCGAGGTGTGCAGCTAGAGTATGAGCGGCTGGATGGGATTGATAAGAAGGTTGGGCATAAGGTTGAGCTTGTGCTGCATGGGTCGGACCCGTTTACGAAGGAGATATTTGGGAAGTGCATTCAGCATGGAGTTAGCAAGGTGAACATAAACAAGGTATTGAATACGCCCTGTCAAAAGGTGTGGGCAGAAAAGTCGGGGAAGGTTCCCTTCACCGCGTTGATAGAGGAGGCAACGAGAGAGATGCAGAAGGCGGTAGAGCAGTGTATTGAACTGCTTGGGTCAGAGGGCAAAGCGGTTTAGGATTTTTCAGAGGAAAGGAAACTACTAATTAAATATGACGAGATGAACGCGTTCGAAAGGGGGATGGGGAACCTTGGCATGGTGCTGAGCCCGACAATGATGGCTCTGTCCACCGCCAACGCTCGGAGGTGCTCCGCTCGAAAGACAAGTTATCATAAATTCAAAACTAAAGGTGGTTTTCCGGAGAGGTGATCACAGCTGCACGTTAAAAAGGGGTTGCGGCCCCTGTTGATGCCAAGCTTTTTGACATCATTCCGGACGTCGCATTCTTCCTTTCCCTACCCAGACACACTTCAATGTTACAAATTGCAATGCCGGATTCACTAAGCATATCCGCAATGTTATAACATCCCCCCTTCTTTATGTCATCTCGACGTGCCAGCCATTTTCTCGGACTATCCCAGAGATGCGGACGGCTCTGCGGCGCCAGGAAGACGTCAAGTCATCAAAATGAAAGAAGTCTATTGCAACACCTTCTAAGATCCCTCCTCTCAATGCACTAAAGCTTTAATTATGACAAAAAGGTATTTCATAGTAACTCATTTCGACTTTAGTGGATTCAATTCGCATGTAGCCTGACTTCAGCAATATTATCTTCTCATTTCTCATTAGACCCCCAACACTCCGAATCCCTACCTACAATCCCAAGCCTCCCAAATTCCCAATGATTTGCGTAAGGTTCAAATCTTGCAAGTTATCCACAATCTACGTAGTATTCAAATTGGTCCCATTCCCCTTCAACGCACTCAAATCCAGCGTCTTAATCCAGCTCTCAAAGCTACTGAAGATGTACGTTCCCACGCCCGAAATGTTGCTCTTGAATCCCTGCAGCGACTGCTGCACAATCGGCTTCAACGCGGTGGGGACGTCGAGTCGTAGCGCATTCATCACTTCCTCGATGTAGGTGATGTGGACGCCGTTGTAGATGGTAGCAGTACCGGTAACGCCCAAGAGGATCTGTCCTTGTTTGAGGTATGAGGCTTGGACGGCGTAAACGGCTTTGAGGTTCTGGAGGATGGTCATGAAGTCGAGGGTGCCGCGGAACTTGATGGCGTTCGCGCCGGGAGAGAGGTAGACGTGGTACATGGTGACATTACCGATGACTAGATCACCGGAGAGAGCGTTGAGAGTGACGTTGCCCATGTCAGCGGTCAGGATAGACTGGTTTGGAACGGAGAGGTTGCCGATGAAGTTGACGCCATCGTCTTCTGGTGGCAGGGCCAGTTGGCCGCTGGTAATGCCCAAACCTTTGAACTTCTCGAGGCCTGCATAACATTGTTAGAGTGCGGAGAGGAGAATGTTGGGTTTGGATCGTAGATTACCGGTCAAGGTGATGTCTTTCTTCATATTCACCTTTGCTTTCAACTTCCCAAAGTGGGCAGTCACTTTTCCCAGGCTCTTCGCTTTCAGGGTAAACTTAGCGTTGTTGACGACATCGCTCATGAACTTAGAGAACATGGGCTTGTCCAGAACCGGATCAACCTGATACGGAACTGTGAGATTGGCATTGCCATGCAGCTTATAATCGGGTAAATTGGCATTGAGATACGTAACACTCTTCCCGTCGTCGTTTTGGTCGTACAAGGACATAGTAAAAGGGTCCATCTTGACAGTCAGGCCGATGGGAACTTTGAGTGACGCTTGGAAAGATACTCCGACGGTGTCAGCCTTTGGGTCGAGGATGTGCACCCAGTGAATAGGGAGTGCCGCCACATTAATAATGCGTTGGGCGAGTGCGGGTACTATGACGAGGAATCTGGTTGTGGTCAGTACCCTGAATTTGCGACAACAAGAGCTGTCCTTAGTCTAGCAAAGAACTCATGAGACTTACAGAATCGGCAAGAATATTGCGAGAAAGACGACTATACCAGCAGCGTAGAAATACCATCGCCGCTTCAGGTGATTGTATGCCCGCCTACGTCGCCGCAACGGCTTAAGAGGGGGTTCTTCTTCATTCGTTTCGGCGTGCTCAATATGCGTAACGGTGTCTTCTTTCGCCCCATCCAAAGCGTAATCTGGGGGTGGTTTCTCGTCGATAGGCTTCTCCTCTATCGGCTCTTCGATTTCTTTCCCTTTGGAGCCTTTCTCGCTATAGCTCAACTCGCTAGCTCTAGGCGATGATTTTGAGCCGCTGGAATGTTTCATGAGGGGATCTCGATTGGAATCATCATTGACGAGGGTGACGCGATTAGAGTCTTCAGCATCGAAGAAAGTACCATCGTGGGACTTATCCATGGTGGCAGATGGGGCAATTCAAATGATACAGGATGCCTTCAATCCAGACGAGACGGCGAGATGTATGGAGACGATAGCAAAGAGGAGATCAGAGATCAGAGATCAGAGATACACCGGCACGGCACTCTCAAGAAGAAACATCGCAACGGTCGAACTCTTACCCCATAAACCCCATTTTCCCTACCCCACACCTTCCCCAGTCTCCCCTCTTCTCGTCCGGCCCCGGATCATCACCAGGCCATTCTTCCAGTTGTGCTATCGCGGTTGCCACTTCAACATCGCGATCGTCGTTATCGTCTTGCAGTGCCGGACGGACTCGGCGACGTCCAAGTCATCCGCCCCATCGCAGCATCTCGTGTAGCAAGTCAAGCCGCGGCAGAATATCATCTCGTCCTCGCTTAAACTCCCCGGATCTTCACATGAACGAAATGCTCCAGTTGGCTGGCCAGCACATTTACCTTGGTACAAGCCCGACCGTGGGGTCTAGCGATATTTTAACCATTACTCCTCCCCAAAAGCGACAATGCGCGCGGCGATCCGGAATCCTCACGACGAAGCTGGCTGTTGGTAAGGGCAAGAATATGGGCCCGCAGGGCCTAGTCTGCGTGCTACATACCATTGCCTCGTTTTTTCCGGGGTAAAAAAAGGGAATCGCTGTCACCTCGCTGTCTCTATGTACTGCATGCAAAACGCCCATGTCTCGCGTAGCCTTATCGCTCCTCTGATTGGCCACCCCCGAACTTCTCACCCCGAATCCAGCAACCCCGAAATCCTCACCCCGAGCGATGCCCTCCCCTTCCGACGCAAAACGACCACTAACCCCGGTTCAGCGGCGGGGCTCCGGGGCCAGACGGAGCAAGGCAATTGATCATCCCGCGGCCTGACCGTCCCTTGCGTGCCCACTTTCGACCGAGGTAAGGTCGGGGTTGGGGGCTTTGATTCGTAGAGTTGCTGGTCCGGGGCCCCTGCATGGGCCGTCTGGGGGCGGCAGCTGGCAGGGTGGGACCGGGAGGGCGCGTGCGGAGGGCAAAGGTTGTTTTGACTTCAGGGTCACGTGATGAGTGAGCTCTGGGCTCGTTCAAGGGTAGCGAAGAGGCAGGTAGGAACAAATACCTTTCCTCTGAGGTAGTTTGACAGCGCAGAGGATGAAGAGTCACGGCAATTTAGGTATAGTGTTGGGAAGCCAAAAAAAGGATGCATGCACCAATCGTGTTTAGATTATGCTACTGAAGTAGCGTAGTAGGGCAGCAGGGCCTGTCCGGCCCAGGTAGCGAGTAATGCATGTCAGTCCGTCCGTTCAGGATGCACCTTGCAACCTCCCCCATGGCGTGCGTGGACGCCAGACATCCCCTCCCCGCCCGATCCCATGTCCTCGTGCCCTATCGTCAATCGTGCGTGCGCGCGGTAGCCTATCCCAGAAGGGCTTTGAAGAGCTCTGATACTTCCACGATCAACTACTCGCTGTGAGTAAACCGGCATAGCAAAGACGGGGGAATTAAGACATACCGGCGTCGCATCATTAATAAGCGTCTTGGTGTTGGACACGAAATCCGGTGTGAGTAAATCGTGCGCACCACCGAGGATGTCGGTCACGTTCGTTAGCAAGGCCGGGGTGAGTAGACCGCCGACCTTGGACAGCAGGTCCGAGTTCAGCAGGCCCGTAGCCTTCTGGACGAGGGACTTCAGGTCCGTGGTGGTGGTGTCGTCGAGCAGCTCGTTGGCGTGGTCCAAGATCGACTTGACTTCCGTGAGGGTGTCTGGGGTGAGGATTGAGCCGACGGTCGAGACGATAGATGTGAGGTTCTTGACCAGGCCAGTGATCTCGCTCGTGTCGATTTGGCGAGTGTGGAGGGCTTCCATGATGGCGGCATCGGCGATTTCAGGCGCTGCTATCGGATTGGGTCCTGGTCCGGGCGATGACATGACTGCCATGGTCATGGCCGCGAAGAAGAGGGAGATGCTTTGAAGGAACTTCATGATGAAAGCTTTGCGGTATAGAACTCTTAGAGCTGCAAGTTAGACGACAGATAGAGTATTCAGAGGCGTGCGATGGTGGTCAGGCTGGGAACATTCTGATATTTTATATCTGCATTACCTCCATCTTTGCGAATGCGGAGAACCAAGTTACCCCGGAGATGTCTATTCTAGAGAAGGTCATAATCGACCATGCGAGGTGCTGTTACTGCGCTTTCCATTACCCCCCCTTGTAGCGTCCGGCGGCCGGAGGCAACAGTCGCTATTCTACCCGCGTGAATAATTGAGCCGTGGAATTCGTGATCCAATCCCCACAAGCTTTGGGATCCTTCCCCGGAACAGCCGACCTAGCTAGATTACTAGAGCCGTGGTCTCTGGGAACCTAGGTCAGACGTCATATGGTTCTTACCGAAAAGCTTTGTTGCTGATCGTCTCCGCCGTAACGCTTTCTCGATGGCTACCCTTGCAACACCAACAACAATTGCCGACGAAGCAGGGGTTTCTGTGGGGAGCAATACCGCGCGACCCAAGGAACAGGCAAACAATCCTCGTCGCCTCCTGTGAGGTGCAAGTCATTGCAACACTGCAGTTCTCATGACTTGCTTTCCTTGCACATCTCAGAGCCGAATTCGAATGAATGTATGCTTCGAAAATGGAGCAATTTCTCAAGGAGTGTGCTTGTAGAGCAGTGAGACCCAAATGAAGACCGATGGCATATAGGGCTGATTTAATCACATTACTCCTACCGCATATCCATCTTTGCCTCGTGACCCAGCTGTGAAGAGAGAATGCTTGACGATATAAATTTGTTGATGGGTATCCTTGACACCATTCACCCTGGCGTTGATGGAATATGAGTGAGCTCCGGTTGAAGGTTCTAGTCGTGGGGAAACTCTGTTCTGTTGCTTGCTAATCTGAACGTGCTGACACTCAACGGATCTGATCTATTGAAAATTGGCGCAATTCATTCGTTGCTTCGGCTTATGCGAGCTGCGGAATCGGGCATCAGCACATGTGCATTATGCCGGGTCCAAATTCAGTGAACGCGACCTGCCCTTCACGGGGGAAATGAAGATGCGTTTACACATGTTGGATGCCACAGATATTCATCCATGTTACCCCAACCGGGAGGCGGCCTCGGACGAGCATTTGCTTCGTTCAAGTCTGCGTTGAAGTCGGGTCTCTCGGGCGGAGGTCGATCTCTTCTAGGAAAGCCGGCCACTGGCCACATGGGAATATAGCACATTTCCTACGACCATCATTAATACAAGTCCCATAGCAAACGGATGATGATTGTCACTTACACCGGGTGCACAAACATCTCGGCAGGTGGAGTCCTGCTCCGCCCATCCGAGCCAGGCTATGAGCTCCTCCAGCTGATGTTTCCATTGAGTAATTCTGTCGGCGAATCCTATGACCCGGGACCCCCTTGGGTCATCTCCACGAGGGCCGTTGTTGTAGTGCGCAAGCCAAACGTACTCTACTTCCATGCCGATTCGAATGAAAGTGCTGCAGATTCCTGAAAGCGTGTCGTTTATACCGGAAGAAAGCACATCTTCGCGATCGTTCAGCTCAAAGCCGTCCACTGCGTACTGACTGCGACACCTTTCAAAAGCGTGTCGTGCTACTTGAGAATCCAACGAGAACATATTTGCTAGGGCATGTTTCGAATACGGCCGATTTGGCGGGTACTCCAAGAATTGGAGAAGCAACCAGTGCGTCAAGAATCGAACGGACTCCAGCCTAGCTCGCGTGTTCAAATCTGCATCTCTGTTTCCAGCTTTTTGCAGTGCCAGCTGGAGGTCTTGAAGTACTACGTGATAAGTTTTTACAATCTCCTGGGCGATAGAATGCCATTCAATCCCACTACAGCTCTTTCCATTGCCTAGTACTTTCTTCAGGATGGCGTTAACACTATTTCGCATGATCAAACCGTCATCATTACTGACGTTGTCGAGCTCGTGCGCTCGTCTTCGCCGGGTAAGCTTTTGCAGACCCATGAGTCTATCGCTTTCCTCCTCAGGTTGGATCCAGAGTCCACCAGTAGTGATATTCAACTCTTCAGCTTCTTGGATGATCCTCGAAGTGGTTTGGCCCTGCATTCCCGGATCGTAGAATGAGAAAAGTCCGCAGACATCAACCTTCACTCGGGGTTCGCCAAAGTACCGTCGTGTGGCGGCAGAGAACCACATCCAGCTGGAGAATTCCTTGAAAGGTTCGATCGGATCCGCCATCCCAGGCCCATGCGGTCCCTCATCACCATCTTCCAACTTCTTTACCCGAGACCGCCTTCTCAACTCTCCAAGCTCCACAGCCTCCTCTTGATCACTCAAACGACCGCTCTCTGACTCCTCCAACTCAAGCCGTGGTACTGACACATTCAGATTCGACACCAACCTTAACGACGGCGACTCAAAATCACACCAAATAGCCTCAAACCCCGCATTCATCCTGACCACGCCCTCATACCCCCATCCTCTCCCCCCAAGCCCCTCCTCTTTTAGCCACGCACAAAGCCCTCTGGCCCGGAAATACTCGTCTTCAAGCGGGTTCCAATGCCTATCCCCATCATTTTTTCCTCCCCTTCCAGGAGGCCGCCCCGGTCTCGGCCACTCTCGTTTGGGAATACCATCGGTGCCGTTGTACAGGAACACCATCTGGCTTTTTGTACCATCGCCCATCAGACTCGCGCTCATGCCATCAAAGTACACGGCGCGTACTGGCCGAGTCGTACGATAGGTCAGCAGTCGCGAATCTGGCAGGTTGCCCATGATCCCATACGCCATTTCCACATCAAAGGCGAGCCACTCCGGACTCGGCGGCGGCGACGCATCATGGCGGCCGTGGTAGAGCAGCGTATGGGGCGGTATGGTAACGCTAGCAATTGTGTGACCGTTGGGGAAGAAAGTTTGGGGCCATTGTTGGAGTAGGGTTGCTAGAGAATGGAACAAATAGGGACCGGGCGAAGAGAAATTGAGGGAAGTGGGAATATGCGGAGGATTTGAAGGAGGTGAGAGGGGTACTTGGTTTATAGCTATGGTTGGACATATTATCAGAAGGAAGAGGCTTGTGAGACTTGTGAGAGTGGGGAGCCGGATGCCGAGAGGAACGTGATCTTGGTCCATATCGTAGGTAGGTCTACTGCTGGAGTCTTGAAATTTGGAGTTGAGACATGTAGAAACTAAATAATTGAGAAGGTTGCGAGCTCATCTCGTTTGGATCGGAGTTGCTCCTGGGTTTTGTTCGAGATACTTATCGTGAGGTGACGCGTCGTGGACAAGGGCTGCGATAGGCAGATTGACCGAAACTCGTGACCGAAGGACTATGAATACACGGACACGTGGAGAAAGATCCTGCCTCACCGAGTGTTTGCTGAAATTCATAAAAAACCTTACCTCTTCACGAAACTGCGATGACGGAGTGGAAAAGCAATACTTTAAATTGGTCACGTGACTGGTCTCTTTCTCCAGATCAGTAGGTCTTGGCATTGCACAAGCGCCCGTAGAGGCCCAAAGGAAGAGTATGCAAAAACCTATTTATACCTCCAAGTTGGCCTCTTGAGATCTTATGTTGCTAGTTCGCTCATAAATATATTAGGACGCTCGAGCTCGCTTACCTCTCTTGGTCACGTGCTTTTAAAATTGCGTCCACTCATACAAAGACTAGAAGTGGCGACCGGCTCGTGCACGCTACCACCTCATGCACGGTCTCGGAGGCCCCTCACCGCTTTTTCTCTCAAGCTTCAACACCGCACAACTCCACCAAAAATACACAGATTTCCTTCGAAAATGGATGCAATGGAAGCTGCGTTCGCGGAGCTTGATTTGATGGAGAAAAAGATGTATACTGAGGTCGCAAAGAAGCATGGGATTGACAGAACCACGCTCTCACGGAGGTACCGAGGAATCACGAAGTCAAAGGCTGAGGCCTACAATTCTCAAAAGCTCCTCTCTCCTGGCAAGACTAAGGCTCTCATCAAATACATCAACAACCTCTCCGAAAGAGGCTTGCCTCCTACGCATCAAATGATACGAAATCTCGCCTAGGATTTAGCTGGGAGAATGCCAGGAATCCACTGGGTTTCACGCTGGGTCCATTCGAATTCCAAACGCCTCAAATCAGCCTACCTTCTTCCTATTGATAAGGAACGGAAAAGGGCTGATTCTGCCCTCTACTACAGCCTCTACTTTAAGCTTCTTGGTCGCAAAAGAGATTAATATAACATCCAGCTAGGAAATACATATAACATGGATGAGAAAGGATTTCTTATTGGAAAATTGGTTAAGAAGAAGAGAATCTTCAGCAAGCTTGCCTACGAGTTAGGAAGGATGCGCCATGTTATGCAAGATGGCAATAGAGAGTGGATTACTGTGGTGGCAGCTATCTGTGCAGATAATACGGCACTTCCTCCGATACTTATCTATTAAGCTGGAACAAACAATGTACAGGATAAATAGCTTAAGGATTTTAATCCGGACAAATATGCCTGCTTCTTCACATCAACACCAACCGGATGGACTAACAACGACCTAGGCCTTGCTTGGTTGAAGATCTTTAATCGAGAGATAAAGGCCAAAGCCAACAAGGAGTAGAGGATGTTACTTATTAATGGCCACAGCTCTTATATAAATATGAAGTTCATTAACTACTGCATTAGCAACAGGATTCTCCTGGCTGTATATCCGCCTTATTTAACACACCGCCTGCAGCTATTAGACGTCTCTCTCTTCGTCCCCTTGGCCATTTACTATTCTAATAAATTGAACCGGTTTATAATAAATTGTGAAGGATTCTCCCGCTTTATAAAGAGAGACTTCTTCAGGACCTTTTGGGTGGCATAGAAGAAGGCTATGACTCCTTCTAATATAGCTAGTGGATGGAGAAAGACGGGTATTCACCTATGGAACCCGGAGGTTGTATTAGATTAATTTAATACCAAGAAAGAGAAGGAAGAGGATAAAGATAAAGAAAGGCCATTATCAAGCAACTCTACTGGGTCGGCTCTTACAGCTGGTGACTGGAAGCGAATAGAAACACGCCTAAAACAGGTGGTAGAAGTTACTATACAGTCCAGCCTCCAAAAAGAAGTATAAGCTTTAACTAAAGATGTTCACTAACTAATAGCAACTAATACACTTCTTTAAAGTCAAATTTGAGGCTACTAAAAAGCATTTAAGATAGAGCAGAAGAAGAGGAAGCGGCAGAAGAACCTCTTTCAGATTCTGGCTGAAGATAATAATGGAAAAGCGGCAGTCTATTCACCTAATAAGGTGCGGCAGGCTCGAGAGCTACACTAAGAAAAAGAGGATGCTAAGGCTCGTGATACAGCTTTAAAGGCTGAGGAGAAGGTACAGAAGCAACTTGCTAAGGAAGAGAAGGAAAGAATAGCTGAGTTCAATCGCTCTGCTAAAGCTGCTAAGCAGAGAGAACAGAAGGATGCTGAGGATCTCAAGAAGCGCAAGGCACAGGAAGCACGTGAGGCACGTGATGCAGAGAAGCAGCTTAAAGATAAGAGGAAGGTAATACACCAGAGGCAGAAGGCTCGCCAGGTTGTATTTACTATTCCTAAGGAGCCTACAGGCCAGCAGAATCATGAGGTAGAGGAGTGGGTAGCGAAATCAGCCTCTGGCCGGCCTCAGCGTATCCGGAATACGCCTAAGAGGTACGATGACTCTGTGATTATGATAGAATGAAAGAGCGTCTTCGGTTTAGTCTCCCCATTGATTTCTATGAGGTTCTGAGTAATATGAGTGAATGTATATGTTTTTGAAGTTCGTGATGCATGCACGGGGAAACCGTGCACGAGGTGGTAGCGTGCACGAGCCGGTCGCCACTTCTAAACTGCCGTCCTTCACCTTTCGGGTGAAAGTTCATGCAGTCATGCGTTGCCTATATTAGCTGCTAATATAAAAGCTTACGATCACATAAGTACTAAATGACGCTAAAGGCAATGTGGCGCCCTGGCCTTGGGTTATAAGCACTCAGCCACATCAGCCAAAGGCTCAGCCATCAACAATCCCCAGGCTCCCAACTGTATATAAATCTAGTTTTGCCCTCCATCTCGAGTTCCGGATACGACAACCCCACACTTTTCAACATGTCTTATGAAACTAAGACCATAACACCCCTTTATTCGTTCGACATCTGCCCACAGGGCAAGCCAGCCGGATTCTCGCTCAGTGGTGCTTTCTATAGCAGGAAAGCGCCAATTTTTGCTGTATACCGTAATCGGGGCTGCAGAGAAGAGAACAATAGCATCAGACCTCCGACGTATTTCATCGAAAATGACATTCCACCTTGGCTATTTCGATCTCAGTGGACACCCATCAGCATCTCAGAAAATACTCCGGCGCCTTCAGGCCACTCCGATAAAACCCCTACGAAAAGGCGGCGCTTGATGATTGAACAGTAGCTTCTTGAACGTTTCATGTGCGTCATAGGTAGCGTCCGATACACTCCCTCTCCAGAGCCTTCGGGCAGCTTCGTCAAACCGAAGTCCACCTCGGACGAGCAAGAGCTGCAGCTCACCAACGGGCTAGGTCATGGACAATGGCGAGACTCAATCTTGGCTCAACTGCTCGGACGCGACATGTCTAAACCCTTGGAATGGTGCGCTAGTTCAGACCAGTGGGATGGGTTCGACAAAAGCTACACCAGTCGATTTGTCAAGTTAGCGTGGGAGTCTCGAGGCAGGTGTGTTGGAGGAAGCTTAATGCTTAAAAGTGGTCAAGATATTCTAGCCATCTACAAGCCCAGATCGTCATCTTGGCAAAACTACAGTGCGGAGAAGCTCGAGGAGCTCGAGAACAGCGATGGCGTGGGGAGTCTCGGGATCATGATTGATGGGGTCAGCGGAGATGCACTGGAACATATGATTCTTACCTGTGTTGCCATTGAAGAGCAGATCATGAGGTCAAAGGGCTTTGGTGGATCGTACCATGCGGATTGGAGCGGCCAGTAAGAGATCCTCAACTAAAGAAACTTTCGCACAGAACCACACACCGCAAAGAACGCGGTACCTGAGTTCTCCTAGATGGAGGCAATAAATTGGAGCACCTCTTCTCCGCAATATTTGCTGCCTACACCAAGGTTATCTGGCTCCCCCTTCAGACTGAGAGGCTCCATAGTCCCAAAGGTCCAATCGCATCCGGAACCAAAACCGGCTTATCGATGGATAGGTAACGTCTGGAAACATTTGCAATTGACGTTTGAGCTCCCTATGCTGGTGATTCAGCCTTCTTGTTGTGCACCGTCTCTCGGGAGAGGGTGTAGCAACTTAGCAAGATTATCCAGTACCATGGTCCGCTCCCGATAGTTACCCTTTGTATGTTTTCGGACTTGGAAAGTCCCAAGCTAATAACTCCGATGCCGCAATTTCGAACATCTTCTCTAGATCGAGTTATTTCAAGAAACTGTTTGATGGGTTCAGAGGATCTTATCATAAAGATCGTCTTAAATGTCCGATCGTGAGTCACGGAAGCACAGTCCCAGGAAGTGCTACCACAATGACACTCAAATTTGGGATTTGAGCGAGGAAGGAGAAGTTAGGGAGGTTGAGGGGATAGGGGTAGGCTGCGGAGACATGATCTCATGGCCGTTTCTTCCGTTCCTATACCGGGTTCTAATAGAAAAACATGTTACAACCAGACCCCTTTCTGACTACAGCTCCACAGGCACTCCTTCATTCGCGCGCTAACATTAAACCTGCCCCCCTACTTTCAAACCCTCCTCACCCCTTAAATACCCACAAACTCGCCCGCTCCATATACCCCTTCAACCCCCATCCCACTCCACTTATGCCCGCCATACTCGACATCCGGCGCAACCTCAAAGTGCGAATTAACCCACACACTCCCCGCTCTCAGCCTCCGCGCCATCCTCTCCGCTCTCTTCACATCTCTACTCCACACACTCGCGCCCAACCCCGCCTTCCCGCTATTTGCGCGCACCAGCACATCCGCCTCATCCGACCATTTTAGGAGTGGCACGATAGGGCCGAAGGGCTCCTCAATCACAATCCACGAATCGTCGGGGGAGTTGTCGATAATGGCGAGCGTGATGAAATAATCTTTCTCGTCTTCAACGACGCCGCCGGCGAGGGCAAAGGTTTGGGACTCATTCTCACAATCTGCGTAGAGGGCTTCGACTTTCTCGAATCTAGAACGCCACAATAGTCAGATAAACCCCATACATCTCTCCCTTGCGCATTGCGTACATGGGGAAGGGGAAAAGGCGAAGGGATGGAACTCACTGCACCCCATTTTGCACCGGCTCAAGCCCATCCTCCGTCCTCACATTCTACCTTGTCCTCTCTACCATCGCATCCCTAAACGCCTCATAAACGCTCTCATGCACATAAAACCGCTTGACCAGCATACAAATCTGCCCGCTGTTCAAAAACGCCAGCGTTGCCAGCCGCGGCACCACCGCCTCGATATCCACATCTTCGCAGATAATGACCGGATCGTTGCCGCCGAGCTCAAGCGTCACGCGCTTCAGCGTCTCCGCGCACGCCGCGGCGACGAGTTCAGCCGTGGCGATCGACCCGGTGAAGCCGACCTTGTCGACGTGCGGGTGGGTGCTCTGTCAACAGCGGCCCTCGCTCGTCGCTGCCGTCGAGCACCTGTAGGACCCCCGGCGGGAAGGACATCCACCGCTCGCTCGCCTCGCTTCAGGGCGTAAACGAACTCAGCTCCATACCAACTGAAATTGCCAGTCATCAAACGCCGGGGCCAATCTATGCGTGCCCCATGTTACACACAAAATCACATCCCATAGGGCTCCGTTCGGTTCCAAGGTAATGCAATTACCGTTCCCAATCCCCCAAAAGCACCGGCCAATTGCACGGCATAATCCCCACAATCCCCACCACCCCCCAGCGGCGTCCACGTCCTGTAAACGATCTTCGCGCTATTCTCCTTCACCCACCTCGTCCCGCACCTCTATGCCTACAAACGCCCGCAGCCACGCGAGCGCCTTCGCGCACTCCATCTGCACCAAGGCGAGCGGCTTGCCCTGCTCCAACGTGAGCAGATTCGTGAGTTGCGGGAGTTGGGCCTCGATGGCGGGGGCGTAAGCGCGGAGAAGGGCGGCGCGCTCAGCGAAGGAGGTCAGGGACCATGTTGCGAACGTGGTGTGGGCGGCGGCGGCGGCGAGGGCGACGTCGGCCGGGGGTGGCCACGGGGACGGCGCAGAGGTGAGGGAGTGGCGGGTGGTGGGCGTCGGAACGAAGGTGTTGTTGATTATGTTGCCTGGGTAGGTCTGTTCAGGGGGGTTAGTGATAGATAGAGTATGGTGTAGCGTACGAGATGGTGAGAGTATTGGGGATGCTGCGATCTGCAAATTGGGAGGTTGAGCTTACCGTGATGTCAATCTGCCTGATAGCCATTTTGAGTTTCGGAATGAGAGATGGAGGACAGGTTTGGATAGAATGGTTGATTTGGTTGAGGGTTCTTCTACATTTTAAACCTCGGAAAACTTGGGCATACAGGTAAGAACTAGTCGCAAAGTATGCTATTTGGAATATACACATAGATGTTAGTGTTAGTGTCCTTATCTCTCGGTCCTTGTTGTCAGCCTGAACATTAAACTCCGCTGCTACCCTTGACGACTCTCCCGCCCCGTCCAGGGTACTCATCGCCTTATCTAGAATCAGGCTTGCTGTCGAATGTTGACATGTTATATGGGAGTATCAGAGGGCGAAAGATTCACGACATGAGCATCGAAGGATTTGACAAAGGATTTGACAAAGGATTTGACAAAGGATTTGATTAGTGCGAGGCTGCCCGCTTACATGGTGCGGTGCCAGAGTTCGGCTTTCGGGGTTTCAGGCCTGAGACAAGAGCATCGCTTGCCATAGTTTGACATTGAGGCATTGACAAATAGATCATAATGGCGGTCAGTGCAGATGACCTATGAGGAATTTGACTAGGTTTGGTGATGAGGCGGTAAACAGTCAACAGAACCGAGCTTTTAATTCGTAAAATCTCCCTATGCATATAACCAGTTAAATCGATCATAGAAGGAAAGTGTCCAATTCTTGATGCAAAGAAAACCAGTGTCCAGTGAAACATCAGGGCTCGTCGGCCGAGGAGTCCGCGTTGCTGCTGACCATTTGTGAAGAGCAATATTGACAAAACATAAGAAAATATCCCACACACCAGCGCCAACGCCCTCTCATAGACTAAAAGAGCGCCCAGCATTTGGTCATACATATGTTCGCGGTATGTGGTATCCATATGCCTCCATTGACAAACGAGTTTCCCATTGATCTGAGCCCATGAAAATGGGGGGAGACGACGTATACTGAGGAGGGATTCGCAACATCTAGACGTGTGACACACTGAGCAAGATAAGAGGAAGGGAAAGATAGCGATAATTGTCGCTTGAATGACTGGCAGAGTGGTAGGGCTTTTGAAGAAAATGGGAAGGGTCGATACTCTACTGGACTTACGCAATTATGAACAGGGAATATAAACAAATACCGGGTCTATACCTGAAACGCCTCCCTAAACATTTCTTCCAATGTGAAGATACTCAAATGCTCGAGTTCAGAAGACTCCTTTCGCCAAGCCCATCACTTTCAAACATACCTCTAACCTGCACTGTTCCCGTCGCATTCACTCCACTACCTTGAGCACCAACCCCAATATTGCCAGGGGCCGTAAGTCCACTACTTCCACTACTCGCGACATACCCGTTTACTCCTAGCCCATCATCCCACAAGAACTGCGACGCCTGCGTGTCCACACCCCAGCCAGCATTCACCCTTCCATCAAGGTCCAGCCCGTTGAGCAAGTCCGCAGGCGGAGGCAGATTGACCCCGTTGCCATTCGCCCTCCCTGAGTTTTGCGGCGCAGACGGGAAGACCAGCGTCGGCAGATTAGTCGAGAAGTTCTGCCCCTGCTGGCCCTTTGCTCCCGACCCATACGACGAATGCATCACAGAGGCATTCATTGGATTGGTTGGCGGTGCCACGGACGGAAAAGCTGGGTATGCGGTTGTCGAGCTCGACGCAGGTGGCAGCTTGAGCGTAGCGAGCGGATCTATGTGGAATTGGTCCATTCCGCCCAAGGTGTGGAAATTCAAGTGGTTAGTGATACCTGCTTGTGCGTTTGTATTGGCGTTACCATTTGAGGCGTTCGAGTACGGCGGATTCGTGTCACCCCATTGAAACTGCAAGATGTTTCTACTCAGCGTGATCGGGCTGTACGCGGCGTCGTCGTCGGCTTCAGAGGCGAAGTCGTCGAAAGAATTAGGGAAGGCGGTTTGGAGGGGGGCAAGGAGTTTGGGCATTGATGCCGAGACTGTAGTATTATGCAGTGAGGGTTGAGCACTGAGCAAAGAGGGATCGGGATTATTGTTCGCCTTCATGGAAGCGCTCGTGGCCGGCGTCACCTTTTCCCTAGCTTCGGCGTCAGTGCTGGATTCTTTCTGTTTCTTCTCCTGCTTTGGTTTGAGCTTGAAGCCCGCCTTTGAATATTCATCCGGGAAGCGTATTCGGAATCGGTCGCGAAGGTCAGAAGGCAGTCTGCTCTCAAAGCCTAGCTCGGCATCAGCTTTGATAGCATGCCAAACCGTCCCGTATTTCTCAAACCCTTTCATGAGTGCTGTGTCATCTTCTTCCGTGAACTCGTGCCGTTCACGCCGTTTGCTCTTCTCAAATGGTTTTTCGATTCCCATTTCGGCTAGTTCTTGAGCACCTTTACGATGGTTGTCAGAACGCGGCTTTCGCGCTGGTCTCAGGTTGGGAGATCCCAGTGGGGAGGACTTTGGCAATCTAAGGTTTTCCAGAGAAGGCTTGTTGGAAATCGTAGACGATTTCGACTTGTTTCCCCTCCTCACCTTGCCCGCAGCCCGATACTTGACTAATTCATCGGGACAACAGGTTCGAAATCTTGGGCTGTCAGCTAACGCTACACTGAAGAGTTAAATAGATATGGCATACCTATCCTTCAGATCAACACACGTCCTCCCTGGAAAGCTGTACTCGTTGCAGTCGAATATCTTCTTCCAGTTCCCAATCCCGAATTTACTCACCCCCTGCAGCAAATCCTTCGTCTCCTGCTCCGTCCATTTATTCCTCTTCTTGACACTTGTATTCCCCTGACCTTTTCTCTTTTCATCTACGTTCTCTTTCTCAGCAAAGCCCTCAACATGAACCGTCGTTTCCTTCTGACTAACGTCTCCTCGAGCTCGGTCTCCTGTTGTATCCCTTACGCTGGGGATATCTAAAACCGCACGTTCCTCTGTACTCTCCACAACTCTCGGGCTCGCCGCCGCCCTCTCTCCCGTAATCGGCGGAAACAGTCCCGCATCAGGCGGCGGATGATGCAAGCCCTGCAGGAGCGGCGGAATCCTAGGCCTGCGTCCTTTCTTTGCCGGCGGCGGATGCGGCTTCGGAAGCACGAGGTCGTTGTTCAGCACGCTCGCAATGCCTCCTCCCATGCCTCCAGAACCAGCGACATGCGTGCCACCGTTCTCGTGAGGAACGATGTGGCCACCGCTATACTCTCCCCGCCTAGCAACGCCCCCACCCGCATCACTACCACCAGCGATCGCAGTCGAAGCCGTCGCGCCATTTCCCGTCTCAACCCTCCGCTTCTTCCGCGGCCCAACACTCCCAACGCCGCCATCGAGCAGGATATCGCCCAGCCGCCCGCTAAACCCGCCTGTCGGTACCCCAGCATCACTGGTCGCACCTCTGTTGCCATCGCCGTCGAAATTGAGCACCTCGGTCAACGGGATCGTGCGGCCAGCCCTCCGTTTCGGCGGCGTCGGGAACTGTATGCGCGGCAGAGCATCGGTTTGCCTCGATTGATTTTGGTCGCCGTGGGTAGACTGGGGGTCGAGCAGCAAGGACGAGGCGGGGTCGCCGCCGAGGAGGGAAGGAATTCGAGGCTCCATCCGCGGTGTCATCACGGCGTTGTTCTCGTGAGAGGGATTCGATGTAGGGAGGAGAGTCGTGCCATCTGTCGCGAACCATCGGGGTTAGTGCTGTTTAAGGAGCTGGGTTGTACTGGTTGGCGGTTGAGGGTGTTTAGAGGAAATATCAGGTCTCGAAGCATAGAAAGTAGTCAAGATTTCTGCCAAGAAATAGTCACGTGGTAAATAAGTATATATATATAGTTATCTAGGAAATGGGGAGGGCTAATCGTACACCCCCTAACGAATAATCGTACACCCCCTTTCGAATAATCATACACCCCCTACCCCTGTCACTTCACCGCCTTCTAATTGGCTTCGAGGCTTGCTGCAGAGCCTCCGATTGGCTCGCTTCACTTGTTCACTAATTCCAAATGCTCTCTGCAAATGCGGCCTTGATCGCAATTAATTACATCCTCTTCCTCTTCCTCTTCCTCTACAATACCCTCACTATGGCCCTCCAGCTGCCACGGCTGGCGTACTATGCTACAGCAGAGGAAGCGCATATTGCTCTACAAGCGCACGCATCAGCGCAGGGCTACGGCCTAGCAAAATACCGTAGTAAACTAGACAGAGTGGACATACGAGCATACCTCCTGGATGCCGACAGCTTCGCCGCCAGCACCGCCTATTTCTGTAGTCCCTCGTCCAGCTCCTGACGCTCGGAATGCCTATCAGTCGACAGCTACACCGGTTAATCTTTCTCGTATTAATCCAGCCCTTCTTAGGCCTACACTCAGGTTGAAATTGATGTGAACTCTGATTTCTATAGGTGTCTAGCTCGTTGTTTATATACTAGGGGAAGGAGGGGGGCCAGCCCCGGGGGCATAACGTGGTATCTCTTCCTAACGCGTTACTTAATTCATCCTGTTTCCTGATACAGTACTGATACCGTGCTGCAGCACTGCTGTTGCACTACCTGTTACTTCCTCCTGTATCAGCATGCTATCCTGATACGTTACTGCATATAAGTTGCTGACCCTAGGTTGTAGTGCTGCAACCCGAGTCCTACAGCTGCATCTACGGCAGCACCTACGGTAGCACCTACGGCAGCACCTACGGCAGCGCATATAGCAGCGCATATAGCAGCGCATACAGCAGCGTATACGGCAGCGCATACAGCAACACCTACGGCTACACCTACGGCTGCACTTACGGCTGCACCTGCAGCTAAAAAGCGTGGCCGGCCGCCTGGTGCAAAGGATAAGGTACCACAGAAAAAGGCACGAGCTCAGAGGCAAGATAGTACTCAGCCTACGCCTCAGCCTACGCCTCAGCCTACGCCTCAGCCTTAGCCTTAGCCTTATCCTCAGGCACAGAGGCTTAGCCGAGAGGAGCTTCTACGTCAGCTTGCGACGTATAATGAAGATATTGAGGCGGTGATGCGAGAGGGCTAGGCTTAATGCAAAGGAGCCGTAATAAGGTAAGGGTTTAACAGGTTTGGCATACTTATAGACACGGAGGCACTTCTAGAATAGAATTTCTATTCTATACTTAGACTTAGACTTATACTTACTACGTGAGCTCGTACGTAAGGCTACACGAATCGGTGAGGCTACACGAATCGGCGAGGCTGCACGCCGATTTGTATAGCCGTACGTGAGCTCGTATATAAGGCTATACAAATTGGCAAGGCTGCACAAATTGGAAAGGCTGCACGCCGATTTGTATAGCCTCACGTGATGTATAGGTGAATAACCGGAGCTCCGGCGCAGTGCTCCGAGCCAATTAGAGGGCGGTGAAACGACAGGGGTTTAGGGGGTGTATATTTACTAGAAAGGGGGGTGTACAACTACTAAAAAGGGGGTGTACAGGTACTAGCGCCCTATAGCTATTTCCTAGGGGCGCTAGTACCTGTACACCCCCTTTTTAGTAGTTGTACACCCCCCTTTCTAGTAAATATACACCCCCTAAACCCCTGTCGTTTCACCGCCCTCTAATTGGCTCGGAGCACTGCGCCGGAGCTCCGGTTATTCACCTATACATCACGTGAGGCTATACAAATCGGCGTGCAGCCTTTCCAATTTGTGCAGCCTTGCCAATTTGTATAGCCTTATATACGAGCTCACGTACGGCTATACAAATCGGCGTGCAGCCTCGCCGATTCGTGTAGCCTCACCGATTCGTGTAGCCTTACGTACGAGCTCACGTAGTAAGTATAAGTCTAAGTCTAAGTATAGAATAGAAATTCTATTCTAGAAGTGCCTCCGTGTCTATAAGTATGCCAAACCTGTTAAACCCTTACCTTATTACGGCTCCTTTGCATTAAGCCTAGCCCTCTCGCATCACCGCCTCAATATCTTCATTATACGTCGCAAGCTGACGTAGAAGCTCCTCTCGGCTAAGCCTCTGTGCCTGAGGATAAGGCTAAGGCTAAGGCTGAGGCGTAGGCTGAGGCGTAGGCTGAGGCGTAGGCTGAGTACTATCTTGCCTCTGAGCTCGTGCCTTTTTCTGTGGTACCTTATCCTTTGCACCAGGCGGCCGGCCACGCTTTTTAGCTGCAGGTGCAGCCGTAAGTGCAGCCGTAGGTGTAGCCGTAGGTGTTGCTGTATGCGCTGCCGTATACGCTGCTGTATGCGCTGCTATATGCGCTGCTATATGCGCTGCCGTAGGTGCTGCCGTAGGTGCTACCGTAGGTGCTGCCGTAGATGCAGCTGTAGGACTCGGGTTGCAGCACTACAACCTAGGGTCAGCAACTTATATGCAGTAACGTATCAGGATAGCATGCTGATACAGGAGGAAGTAACAGGTAGTGCAACAGCAGTGCTGCAGCACGGTATCAGTACTGTATCAGGAAACAGGATGAATTAAGTAACGCGTTAGGAAGAGATACCACGTTATGCCCCCGGGGCTGGCCCCCCTCCTTCCCCTAGTATATAAACAACGAGCTAGACACCTATAGAAATCAGAGTTCACATCAATTTCAACCTGAGTGTAGGCCTAAGAAGGGCTGGATTAATACGAGAAAGATTAACCGGTGTAGCTGTCGACTGATAGGCATTCCGAGCGTCAGGAGCTGGACGAGGGACTACAGAAATAGGCGGTGCTGGCGGCGAAGCTGTCGGCATCCAGGAGGTATGCTCGTATGTCCACTCTGTCTAGTTTACTACGGTATTTTGCTAGGCCGTAGCCCTGCGCTGATGCGTGCGCTTGTAGAGCAATATGCGCTTCCTCTGCTGTAGCATAGTACGCCAGCCGTGGCAGCTGGAGGGCCATAGTGAGGGTATTGTAGAGGAAGAGGAAGAGGAAGAGGATGTAATTAATTGCGATCAAGGCCGCATTTGCAGAGAGCATTTGGAATTAGTGAACAAGTGAAGCGAGCCAATCGGAGGCTCTGCAGCAAGCCTCGAAGCCAATTAGAAGGCGGTGAAGTGACAGGGGTAGGGGGTGTATGATTATTCGAAAGGGGGTGTACGATTATTCGTTAGGGGGTGTACGATTAGCCCTCCCCTAATTTTTTAGCTGTATACTAGTTTCCTAGGGAGAAATGTCTAAAAAATAACTAAGTCACTGTCGCCACTCCTAAATACTTAGAACACCTCCTACCTAAAAATTACGGTCGTATCGTCGCCATTGCGTCTGATTTGCGGAGAGCCTCCTTTCATGGCGTAGCGTAACAGAATTCCTTTATCACAGCGCCGCTATCGAGCTCTTATTACTCCTGATGCTTATAAAAGGGCCTTATCCGAGCCTTAGAACCTTACTACTATACTGGAAAGTCATTATTAACTTGTGGCTGACTTAGGTTGCAAATTGACGTGAACTCTGTCTTATTTCGGGGGCCCGAAGGCCAAACTATATACTACGTAGGAAGTGACTGTACGCGTAGGCAGAAGCA